>NW_017259234.1:398335-405732 GCF_001594045.1 Atta colombica | reverse complement strand
ATATATATGTATGTATATTTATATACATACACACATTTAATGTCAAACATATAAGCCATTTTGTAAAAAATTATACATTTTGCCTATACACATATATTTTTTTAAATAACTATTTTTTTTATATCAGTTAATCAGTTTATCTCGTTATTCTATTCACAAAAGTATTAAGATACGATTATCAAAAAATTAATCCTGTATGAAATATTTCATATTTTATCTCAATATGTGCCAAACTAAAATATACAATATCTCGTAAATTTTTTTATATCTCTAACTTAATATTTGTATATGCAGAATAATAAGAGGCATCATATTACATAAAAAAATCATATAATTTTATTTAAAAAATGGAGGTGACCTTCATAAAATTTTTATAAGGTTTCCATTTAGAAAAAAAGTATATAGTTCCGAATGATCCTCGCGATTAACTTGAAATTTTGCACACAAATTCTATTTAATGTGAGAAATAAAAAACAAGTCTCAACTTCGGAAAATGAAAAAAAATTTTTTTTATTTTATCACTTTTCATTCAGGTAGATCAACTTTATGTGAAAAGTCGTGCGCCTCTTGACAGGGAGGAGATAGGATGGGAGTCGAAAAGTACGCTCCTAAACAGGGCGAAGACTAGGTAAGAGTTGCTTCGCATGGAAGTCGTGCACCTCTAAGGAGAGGAGATGGGGTGGAAGTCACTTCGCGTGAAAAGTCGTATTTCCTTAATCTGGATTTAAGTTAATAAAAATTGTCATATAACAAAAATTTGTTTTTTATTTCTCGAAGACTATAAATTTTAAGACTATAAATTTTTTATTTCTTATATCAAAAACTTATATGTAAAATTTCAAATCAATCGAGCAGGGATCATTCAAAATTACACGCGAGAAAAAACAACGCGACCAAACATATCTTCTTCGAAATTATTCCATTTTCATCTAAAATATTTTTTCGTATCTTTCATATTTTCTGAGGTATTTAACCCATTACATTTGAAATAAAACTCTGTACATAAATGCTTATATGATAATTACAGAATTGTTTGTAATTATAACATATTGTTATATGTCAAAGAATATCAAAAAGCTATGTCAAAGAATATCAAAAAGCTATCATGAACCAGCGTTGATTCATGATAATCCTTTGACGTATATTTAATTTTTAATTTTATTGAGCTGTTAATTATTTTATATTTTTGTATAATTATATAATTATAAGTATAAAATTCTTCTCAAGCCAGAGATATTTATCGTTTGTTACAAAAAATGTTTCATTACCAAAATTCCACGTATTATTCTACATATTATTGCTCGCTTTCAACATCTATACCATATCCCTTTATATTATGAATATTAGAACCTGGAAACTCTAATATTGCATTGTTTTGGAAAAGTGTTACTAACATTTTCTTTGGCATCCTTGCTTTTACACTCCATGGACTATTGATTATATTGTCGATAATATCAATAACATTTCCTTTTTTGGAAGGTGTATCAGTAGATTCCATATTTTCTATCTTGTCTTGTTTTGTAACATTTAAGTCTACAACTTCTTCGTTAAGATTGGAAGAATCTTCTACATCTGATACATTCTTATTTTTTAATTTCTTGCCTTTTTTATTCTTTTTTGCTAATTTTTTGGTATTTAAAGTTTGTTCTTTGTCAGCATTTTCCTTATCAGAGATTTCCCTCTCTATATTATGTACATTAATTTCACTCGAATATTCTTCTTTGTTGATGTGTTTTCTTTTTTTCTTCTTTTGTTTAGTTTTTTCTAATGACTTTTCTTCTTCAGTGACAGGAACTGTGCACTGCAATGTTTTAATTATTACTGCAGTCTTATTTTCACTCTCAATTAAATAATCATTTTGTTGTGAGTTTGATTTATCCAATATCTTAATATCTTGTTGATCATTATTTATTTCAGTTTGAATATGTTTTTCATTCTTGCAATTTTCCTTATCTTTTTTCTTTTTCTTTTTACATTTCTTAGATAATACCGTTTCTTCTTCTTTACTGTCTTTAGTTTTTAGGATTTTTTTATTGCTAGTTACTTCTATAATTTCAATATCTGGTTCTTCGTTTATGGTACGAAGTACTGTAATATCTTCAACTTTGACTCTTTTCTCTTTTTTGTCTTTCTTCTTTTTTTTCTTCGATTTTTCCACATTGTCTGTTTCTCCATTTTCAATAATATTAGAATCTAAAGTATTTTCTGATTCTATAATGATTTCTATTTCCTTTTCTGGTGACTCTTGTATCGTTTCCAGATTAGACGTTTTACTTATCTTCCTCTTCTTAATTTTTTTATTCTTGTGTTCATTCAACTCATTATCATTAATTTCTTCGGTTAATATTAATACGTCTAATGCTTCGTTAACAATTCCGTTCATCGTAGAAGTCGCAGTGCTCTCGTGTTTCCGATTCTTTTTATTCTTCTTATTTTCAACTTCAAATTTATCTAATGTGGCTTCTCCTTTCTTTTTCTTCTTAATGGAATTTATATTATATTTGTACAACATGACATGATCGTTAAATGTTACGCGTTTCTTGTTGTTTCTTTCGTCTGTCAGATCTAAACCACAATTTTCAAGGCCAAGCTGTGCTCTGAATACTTCAAATTCCTTACCATTGCAATCCTCAGATTTTGTATCTAGATTAAGAGCTGGATTAGTAAAACCATTTTTATAATCACTATCAATAGTTTCAGTTTTAAATTTTTTTCTAGCATTATTTTTATCTGTTTCAGTGATATGCGAATTATCACTTTCAAAATCTTTTTTTCTCTTCTTTATAGAGTTTACAGAAGAATCATTGATATTACAAGCAGTTTCTACAGAACTATTGAATCCTAAGCAAGGATTATCAAAAGCATAATTGCTCTTATCATCAGAGTTTCTTAATGCTCTATAACTAGACACTGATGTATTTTCTATTTTTGGTGTAAACTCGAAACCAATGTGTTGATCATTTTCATTTTCAGAATTAATTGTTGGGTTATCAATTATACTTGATAAGTTCGTATCATTTTTTGGTTTTACATTATATTTCAAGTAATTAGTCATATCATTACTATTTAACTTAAGTTTAAAGTAGTCAACCATGTTACCGCTATTAATTGTGTTGACTCCATACCAATTGTCTCTGTTGTCAGCTTCTTTTTCGCGGATATTATTTTTTTCTATCATGACTTGAGTTTTCTCAATTAATTCTTTTTGGCCAAATATATTTGCCAAATCTTTTGATTTATATCTATTTACATCTTTACCGCGCGTAAACTTCTTGTAACTGCAAATAAATTAATATATTTTTTAAATTATATAAAAAAAAACATTTATTAGTATTTTTATTAAAAAAATATTAGTATATTCCTATAAATATTTAAACATCATAAAAATTACTTTGAACTTTGTCTAAATCTGAGTGTGTATACACATCTTATATTTATATATTGTATTCACAGAAATTAGAAAATAATATGCTTACTGTACACGGGCGTGACTTTGTTTAGATTTCAGTTCAATAGACTGTTCATTGAAATTAGCATTCGTATCTACTGACTCCTCAATAGCATCTTGATCTTGATTTCCATTAAGTTGCTGCAAAAAGCTTCCAAATTTATGCTGATGTTCAGTCCACGCCTCAAAACTTTTATCATATCCTACACCTTTAGAAAGGAAATAAAATTCTGCTTAAACATTCTGTTAAAAATGTCATAAAATTTAATGTATATTTAAATTACACAAATCAAATTCAATTTCATGACATCACATTAAATTTTGTATCTATAATTTTGTATCTATAATTTTGTATCTATAATTGAAATTTGTACATTTGCGTATATGTACATGAAATTGTGGCTGCAGTCAAAGTTTCAAATACTTTGAAACGTTTGATTGATCAATTAAAAGAAAAAATTTTATAAATTGATTAATTAAAAACTACTTTAAAACATTTGTAGCATCGAATTGATTGTATCCTTAGTGTACTTTTCATAAAATTTTATGAAATTTAGTATATTTTCTATTAAACTATATGAATTTACACGAAATTTAACAGATATGAAACATTATATTTAAATTACTTGTATTTTCTCTCTCACTTTCATCATTAATAGAATTAAATATTTTTAATGTACCTGCTTGAAATTTATTTCCATTACATTTTTTTTAACAGTGTAAAACTTATGAAATATAATTTGCTTCTATGTGAAAATTATGAATGTTTAGTTACCAGTTGTATCGTTCTTGTACGATGTATTGGAAAATTCTTTAATGCCTTGTTCATTAATGCCAAGTCCTTTTCCTTTTGTCCAACCCATCTTCTCCAACATTCTCTGACCAAATTTGTTGGAATCTATTAATAAAGTTGTTGATATATTAATACAGAAAATATGAATCAAAGTCACAAATTTATTATGGATCCAATATTCAGACATGTAATAATTTATGTCATTAGAGAAATAAATTCTTCATATTCACAGCTTTTATATATCTTGAAATATATGATAATTATACAGTTTAGTTATAATACCTTAAAAATCAATAAAATGGATTTATTCGGCGCGTTTTTGCATGAAATGAATGAATCTGGCAAAAAAAGTGTTGCTCTGCCCTGTAACAGTTTTAGATCTATTTACGTTGCTTATATTTTTTGCACTCAGTATCTTCGCTTTCTTTCCAATATTCGAATTTATGTTTATTTCTTTTTAAGTACAAAAAGTTTTGGGGATTTCAAGCAATGCGAACAGATCTTTATTATTAATTGTTAAAGGATGCGTTCAGGGAGATGCTATTGTGTGTCTTTCAAGAAACGATACAAATGACACAATGGATCATTACATTCTTGTTATTTGCCAATGTTAAAGAAAGCTGACATGATCATTACGTCACACTGTTGTTTGTTGGAAAGCACTATTGTGTCATTCTATCCTTATTTTACATTTAATGAACAACGATAAAATAAACAGTGCTAACAGAATTTCAAACGTACTCAAAATTAACTATTATAAACGACTATTCTGGTTAAAAAATCTGTCACATCGATGACATAGAGAGTTACACAAATTCTGTTTTATAAACACAAATTGCTTCAAAAACAAATTCTTTGCTTTAAAAACATAAACTCTATGCTTTAAAGATATAAATTTTCTGCTTTAAAGTCTAATTATTTTCCATATAATTTTTGGATAATTATTTAGTTTAATCCCCGCAAAAAATGAATAAAATTACGCTTATTCGACACGTTTTTGCATGAAATGAAAGAATCTGATAAATTGAATAATCACTTTTTATTTTTACAATAGAGAATTCATTTTTAAAACAGAAAATTTGTGTAGGTATTAATTGAAACAAAAAATACTTGTTCTAGCCTCATGTTCGCTATGCCATTAAGTATCTGTCAACTTTAACAATTAATATTTCGATTCGCAAGACAGAGCGACACTTTTTTATCAGATTCATTCATATGCAAAAACGCGTCGAATAAGCCTAATTTTATTGGCTTTTGAGATACTGTAGCTAAACTGTATAATTATCACACACACACACACATACACACACACACACACACATCACACACACATTCACCTTCGGTCCACCACTTCCCCCGTGGATTGAGGGTCTGCTTTTGCTTTTGCCGGCGTTCTGCAAGCATAGACATGCTTTCTGATTTAACTCAATCTAGTCTTTTTATGTAGCAGTATTCGGATGCACAATTAAAATAACAAAACCTCACTTTTCTTTATAATTATCTCCAAAAATTCTTTTTCTTCCAACAAAATAGGTTTATGTTAAAATACTTTGATAGACATAGAATGGAGGCATGACCCAGAGCACATGGAAGATGGAAGACTGCACTAATGCCGCCATGATGGAATTATATAAGATGAACCATTGCGCATAATGGCGGAGTTTGACCAATCAAAATTGTACTAATTAACAGTGTACTTATTTGCAGAACAAATCATGTGAATTTTTGCAAATGAACTCAAAAATTGACAGATCTCCCCACTACTTTCAACCCATTGCGCATCCGTGAAAATGGTTCATTTTACTTTTTACACCAAGGCCAAAAATAGATGTCAGGTATAACCAAAGAGAAGCCTGAGAGGCCATGCTTGGAATTTAGCTGTTAAGCTTAAATACAGTAGGCATAGGCAATAGACACAGAGAATAGGGAATAACAAGTTGTCCAATCAGAGCTCTGGGATATAATATCAAACTTATGCATAAAACTCTGATTGGACGGCTCGTTATTCATTGTTGTTTATGTCTATTGTTTGTTCCTTATATTTAAGCTTTTATTTTATTTTAAAGCGCTTCCACGTCCACAAAAAACATGGACATTGAACTATGTAGCTAATGTCCATGATCTGGTCGATAATGTCCATGATTTTTTGGTTGTCTTCGCGTCTACATCCACGAATTTTGATCTGTTAAATAGACAAAAACGAACAATCAGGGGCTCCGCACAATAAAAGGAACAGGGAACAGAAAACAGAGAATTTCAACCTATCAGAAATATTTCACAATACATGATTTCTGAGAGATTGAAATTCTTATTCCCTATTCCTTTTATTGTGCAGCCTTAAGGCCCGTTTCCACCAACGCTGATTAATCTCGATTCAACTTATTCATTGTCTTTTTCTAATTTTAAAGATTGGAAAAAGACGAAGAATAAGTTGAATCGAGTTTAATCTATATTGGTGGAAATGGGCATAAATCTTTTGACGCTTGTAATGAGTCTTGTTACAACTTAATTTTGTCTTTTTAACGGACCGAAATTTTATATTAAAATATTTATTAAGTATTTATTATATATTATATTATATATTATATTAATAAATAATCATATATTATTAAAGTATTTATATATCATCGATTTTATTTTTACACTGAGGAAGACCCAATCGAAAGGATTAAAATGTTTGTCAATTTTTCTCAAGAATAAAGTATATGATTTCATACGTCTAATTTATGTTCGCACGTTGGCTGATTTACATCTATCCTTGGATTTATTCATTGAAGCTATACAAGATTGATGGTTACTTATTTTCATGTTATTAAATAATTATAATCTTTTTATGCAGGTACCATTACCATTTTTTCGTAAAAATTAATTTTAATTGAGGTTCAAAAAATTGTTTGCTTCAAATAAAAATAGATAGAGAAAAAATAACAATGATTTCTGCGTAAAAAAATTGCTATCGTTTCGCGTATCTTAGCATCAAGACACTACCGTGTTTAATAGTTATTTAATAACATGAAAATAAGTAGTTGTAAGGAATTTTTTTTAATATAAATATAAAAAAATTATGTTTTTATATGTACATTAAAAAATTCTTAAAATACGCGAAGAAACGGTAATTTTTTTTAGAACCATTACCATTTTTTCTCATGAGCATCT
>NW_017259234.1:397494-398235 GCF_001594045.1 Atta colombica | reverse complement strand
AGAAAAATGGTAATGGTATCTTCGTAAGAAAATTATAATTATTTAATAATATATAAGTAATTTTAAAGAATTTTTTTAATATACATTTTTAAAAAACATGAATTTTTTAGTGTAATAATAAATTTTGCCAATTCTAACTTAAATTCGAACATGTACAAAAAAAAGTGAAAAACATTTCGTATCATATTATTATAAAATTGCATCAACATGTTCCAACATGTTCCTGCCATAGTTTCTACTCACTCTAATGAGTGCATTGGAATGAGTAGGAATTGTGATAGGAGCATGCAACGCGAACAAACCTTATATAATTATATATAATTTTATATTAGGTGTACAACTTTGCTTCCGCCGTTTTCCTACAGATGGCTTTAGCGGTAAGTGGTGGTCGAAATAAATAGATCATAGACGTCATACAATAAACTTGGGCATCTATCAACATAACCCCATAAAAACATTAGTCGATTTGTGTCTGCATCATAAAGTTATTCTCGATTGAAAATGTCAGTTTACGAGCCAAATTCTCGTCATTTGCGGGAGGTTTTAATTTTTTGCTTCAATATGAAGAAATCTGCGGCTGAGACTCATCGAATGCTCTCAAATACTTATGGTGAGGCCGCTATTAGTGAAAGAACGTGTCGTGAGTGGTTTCAACGCTTCAAAAACGGTGATTTTGACGTTGAAGACCGGCATAGCGGTGGAAGAGAGAAGGTTTTCGAAGATGCAGAATTGGAGGCATTA
>NW_017259234.1:384699-397089 GCF_001594045.1 Atta colombica | reverse complement strand
CTTGTTTCGATCAATGGCACACGGCCTGGCTGACCAGCACTTCCGGTCTTATGAAGAAGTAAAAAATTGGATCGATTCGTGGATAGCCTCAAAAGATGACCAGTTTTTTCGACGCGGGATTCGTACGCTACCCGAAAGATGGGAGAAAGTAGTGGCCAGCGATGGACAATACTTTGAATCATAAATGTATAACCAGTTTTTTACAATAAAGCCTCGAATTTCGGAAAAAAAACGGCAGCAAAGTTGTACACCTAATATAATTTTGTATAATTATATATTATATATGAAACATTTTATTCCGAATGATGCTGCGATTATAGTTATGTCGATCTTTTATCTCTAAATATATTTGTTTGTATTTAAAATTTATAAGCTTGCAATTCTTCTGCATATATTAAGTTCTGCATATATTATGGGAACAAGTTCGTGGCGTTTTTCCCATTAGATGGCATTAAAAAAACGCCACGAACTTTTTCCCGCACCTAATATTTATCTTAAATCATTGTTTTTAGTACAAGAGATCTCTTTGTTTTGTGTCCCACAACACAAAATTATGATATAGGATGTCTTTAAGTCGTCTTTTAGACGCAAAAAACAACTTGATACTTTTTTGTTGTCTGAAATAAAAGCATGTAAAAGCATTTTTTTTTATTATAACAAACTATTTATGCAGTTGAACAACTTGACTGATAAAAGTCTTATAATGCGTCATTTGTCATACAGCGTTGCAATCGCATGTTACCGAAGATATCAATATAACACGTATAATAAATAATGTAAAAATATGAAATAACCCATTATCTTTTCGGATTTAGATATTGGATAGATATTGGATTTTTATATTGGATTTGAATTAGTGGAAGAGACTCAACTAGCGATTCAGAAAATAAAGAATATATTGCAAAGAAAGATAATTAAAAAATATTAATAAAAAATGTTAAATGTATAATAAACATCCATAAATATATATATAAGGCTTACATAAAAAATAGTTATCAATTTTAAGATAGTAAAAAATTATATTAATAATAATAAATAACGAGCGATGGCAAATGCACGCGCTGGGCGGTTCTATCCTGTCACGCACTTGCACATTTGGTGGACAGGGCGAATTTGGCTATTTTCATGAATTAATAACTCATTAAATTGCGAAAATTGTAAAATGGTAGAGGACTTTTCTTCTCAGTTTAGTCTATTCTGCCCCTATGCGAAAGATTTATCATTACTTTACAAACAATTTGTACATTTAAAAAATTACAAATATTGAAAAATACAAACTATTTTTTATACTGTGTTCTAATAAACATTAAAATATGCTATTCTGTATTTTGTATGAATGACAAATTTAATTTTTAATTGTTAATTTGAAGAAAAAAAGACGACAATTACATGTTATAGCTACTTTATTTGTTAATAACGTGAAGCAAATTTTTTGAATTTTTGGTAATTAAAAAACACATAAATATTTTAAGAACAGACATAAAAACACTTATAGAGAAAGATTTACAAAATGAGGAATCTTCGATTACTACAAAGAAGATAGATGAAAATGATAAGGAAAACAGAAGCAAAAGCTATATAAAAACTGATTCAAGACGGAACCCAAATGGTTTAACATCGTAACTATTTGTCTTCTCCATTTAGGCTTCGTATATGCCTGTTTTACTTTTAACTTTTTCGAAAATCTGATGATGACTGCTTGGAGTATTCTTTGGAAAATTTCTTTTGTTAATTTTCTTGATATCCTAAAAAAACATAATAAAAAAGTAAAATTTAGACCATCAACGAATTAATCATTAAAATTGTAATGCATGTTTATAAAAAAATACCATAATCGTTTTTAATTTTCTGCAGATCTGCAAAGATCTGATTAATTTGACTTACGCGATTGAAGAGAACACAATAGAAGTTAATAGACCAATAAATTGCTATTAAAAATTTCTCATTTCTATTGTATCATATCGATTATGTCATAAATCATCTTATCAAATCAGTAAAATCCATGCTACTTACATGATATTCTTGAGAAATATGGATTATAATTCACAATTTTAAAGCATTTCTAGTGTACTAATTGCGTTCGATCTTTCTTGATTCAAGTATATGGCATCGGGTGCTCCACAAATATATTAATACGGATGTGGATCCGTAACAGTAACTGAGGATTCTTTTTCTCCCATGTCGGTTAGTTGATGATGAAGAAATATCCGGATGTGAGCCGAAGGAATTGAGATCGACATAAGCGATGTATTGGCTGATCCTATTGATGTATGTTAAGTAAGTTTGTGCAGAGTTATATAAGTTATACGAAATAATTTTATATTGAAAAAGACAAAACAACATAAGAAGAAATAAAGATATTACGAAATTTTTGCCCTCGGAAAATGTTTATAATTATGATATTTTTATGTAGCCTTTTCAATTTCCTCGAATATTTATGAAATTAATAAGACATTTATGAAATTATATAACCATATCTTGTATAAGACTTGTAATTTGCATTTATATTTTCAAAAACATATGCAAAAACTCTGCTTTCTTCTAAAATGTTGATAACTTTTGTATAAAATTTCGTCATATAATTTCATAAATGCTGTCCTACAGAATTTGATTCGTTTTGAAAGCACCCAGATAGCCAAGCGAGATTTAGCATATGGAATGGAACAAATTGCACCGCATGTATTGTTTTCAACTTGTCGACAATTTGTTGTCATTGGAATCTAATATGAACTAAATTAGCATCAGAAGGACAAATAGATTTCATGAGTTTACGAAATTGTAAGAGATATATTGAGAAATAATAAACTCATCATGTTGACAGCAAACTGACGGCATATCATGCACGTATGATGACAACTTGCCAGCAGTTTGCTGAATTCTAATGAAGACTTTACGTGACATTAGAATAACAGTTTGTGGAAACATCTTGGCTTTAGTTTGGTAAAATTGAATAAGTGACAACAAAATTACAACATATTGCCCTTATTTGGCTATCTGGGCTATATTTAGTATTTCGATATTTTTTTGCAGCTTCTTTAGAAAATTTTTTTACATAAATTTTTTAACGTAAGATATAAAACTGCAATGAAAACTACACGCCGTAATTAATTAATGCAGATATTTTCCGATATTACATTTTATATTCACTTTCCTGCTTCCGATGATGTTGCCTGTGTATGCATGGAATGAAACTTGGTCTAGAGCTTTCGTGTCGCAAATTTTTATTCTTTACGTTTCAAACTGCACATAGCGCATCAACAGTGGCTCATATCTGGGGCTCAAGGCCATATGATGCGTAAGCAAATAATTAATATCAAAATTATTCATATGTGATAAATTTGATTCAAAAAAATCTAAAGCTTTTGTCATTTTTTATTGCCTAAGAATAATTTTGTCATTTATTTTAACAACAGGCATATAAATCCAACGGACAACCTATTCGTTAACTATGCTACAGTCGGTGGAAGGATCGCACAATTATTATCATGTTTTCCCATGGGAACAAAGCTTCCGAATTTCCAATTCCCCACAAATCTCGTTAAATTCTTTGCGAAAATCAACTGGACGTACAATCTCAAAGAACCGTCAGAAAAGCTCATGGTTATGATGGTGAAAAGTTATGATGATGAAAAAGGATGATGGAAGTCATCCTTTGTGGAAAGCTGTGCCATATCCAGTTAGTAAAATTGAATAAAAATAACAGAGAATTTTATGATAGAGTTTTTTGGCTCAGTTAACAATAAATATACGCGCGATCCAGATAATTTATTTAAATTTATTTAAGGCAATTCATTAAGTTAAAAAAATAATGTTGTTATAATAATTTAATATAATAATATAATAACAATGTTAACATAGTAACATAAATTTTTTAGGTTCCTCAGTAGCACATGTTTGCAATACATTTCCTAAAGGTTTGTAAAACTTATGTTTAGGAAACGTCTATAAAATTAGATACGAACCAATAATACTACCTGGACTGTAATATTTCAGTGGAAGTAGATATTGTATATACATATATATAAAATATTATATATAATTTACAAAAATCCGCGATTAAATTTATTAACATCTATTTCGTTTATCTTACCTAAATTGTAGAAAATTACAGACAAGAAAATGGGAAGAGATGTTAAATAGTCAAATAACAATAAAATTAATAGAATTTTTATAAGAATATTAACTTATTTTCTTTTTTTTATGAAAAACACATTTATGGAACACAACTTATATTTTTAATTGAATTTAGCGTGAAATACTTTGAACTTCAGGTAGATAGCAGTTCAAGTCTCATTTCAAAGTAAAAATTTAGAGATATAGAGCCTTTTTTTCGAGGTTAAATTGTCCTCGATGACTATGAATGCCATTATAAGTACTTGCAAAACCATGAAACTTTTTTATTACATTATCTAAAAGAAAGACATTGTTTCCATATATATATACTGATTATTACGAATAAATTTTACTATAATAAATATTATAATAAATACTATAATAAATATTACTATAAAGACTTCGGTAATTTAAAGGCTTAGAACATGGAATGTTAAAAATCCCGACTGAGATAATATTTTTCGCAATAAATAAATTTATTTAAAGATTTCCAACATACTAGATCTCATCTCTATTAACTTGGACCTCCCCACTAGCACAATTCGAGTAGGGATGGTAAAAAATTTAGTGCTATTTTGTTGCTAATTTGCTGCTAGCTAGAATTTTGTTGTTCCAACTGTTTAACAGCAAAAAAAAAGAAAATGGGAAATTCAGGTTAATGGCAAGCTGGATTCTCCATAACGAAAAAATCAGGATTGAATTAATTTCTTTTTGAACTAAGTTAACAGCCTTGAATATATAATTTAATAAAAAAAAAATTAATCCATAATAAAATTAATTAAATTAACAGTTAAGCTAATAAAAAAATAATTAAAAAATTAAAAGTTAAATTTAGTTTGATTATTTTAATTTTTCATATTTTTCCTTTCTCACAGTTTATTTATTCATTATTATTTATTAATAACAGAAAGAATCTGGTTATTTTTGTTCACAAGTAATGATGATACAATATAAAATTACTAAATTATATACATTAGTCTCTCGCATTATATTTAAGGATTGACTTAAAAAAAAAATCAAATTAAAAGTTATCTATAAAATGTAACTAAATTAAGTTAAAAAATTAAGAATTTAAAACTAAGTTAAGTTAAAAATAATTAACTTTTTAACTTTTTAACTTAACTTTTATCTTTTTAACTTAGCACTAACCACTCCTGGAAAAAATATAAGTACATAGAACTGCGATAAAAAAAACTAGTACATCATATCTTGTTACTTTTTTGTTGCTCCAAAATAGTGCAAATATATATCGAAAAAATACATTATTAAACAAATATCTATAAATAATCAAAACTGCACCATTATGCGTCCTAGCGTCGCGACTAAAAGATATGCGAAGTCTACAATAGAACTAATAGAAGTTGTAGAGTCATAGAGTCTTAAGTCGAAGGAAACCAATCAAATATAAGGAGAATATTCGATTAGAATTGGTCAGTTTCCTAGGGATTTAAGATCCTATGGCCGCTATGACTTCTACTGTAGACTCTGCATTAAACCGGTTCTACATTAGTTGCAAGCTGATCGCAAGTTGTTGCGACAGCCAATATGAAACGTTAATTTCAAAATCCAAGCTTCAGATTGGCTGTCGCAACAAACTTGCGATCAACTTGCAACTAATGTAGAACTGGCTTTGTATATACAAAATTTGTTGCTTGAAATAAATTTCAACTATTTCTCTTATAGACTTAAACGAGGAGTACAGACTCTTGAATAACGCATAATACTTAAAGCATAAGAAATTCAACCAGAGTCTTTATTTTAGAAAAGAAGAAAATAATAATAAGGATTTTGATTAATTCATTTTCTTATGCATTATGCATTATGCAAGAGTCTGTGCTCCCCGTCTAACTTTTTTTAATGTATATGTTTAAGTGGCTGTGTAAAGTATCGATATACCTTTAAAGTCACAGCACAGACTTTTGCATAAGCGAATCAACTAATCAGAATCTTTTCTTTCCTCCCATTCTATAGAAAAGAAGAATTTCGATTAGTTGATTTTCTTATGCATTATTTATTATGCGTTTTGCAAGAGTCTGTGCTGCAGCCATTAAGCTAACAATTTAATTTAAAGTAGAGATCCTCTCTAATCAGAGTCGCGACACAAGACGATTTGAGACTTTTGTATGCAGGGTAGTAGTTTTAACAAAATCGATAACAGAGAGAGAAATATATTAGTATCTCTGTTTAATCTTAACGCGGCGTTTCTCTAATTTAAAGTAGAAAGGTCATTTTTTCTACTAAAATATAATCGAGAGAAAAGAGAGAGAGAGAGAGAGAGAGAGAGAGAGAGAGAGAGAGAGATATTTATCCATAAAATATAAACGAGTGCAATTTTCTAACAGAAACGACGAAACTTATAATGATACATACGATTAAAAGTATTTATTATATAAAGATATAAAATATATTTTATTTGCTATAGAGAAATATTTATTTCTCTATAATTAATTCTATAATTAATAATTATTTATTCATATTTTTAATTATTTAATCCTTATTAATTTTTTCCATATTAATTTTTTCTTATGTCCTAATGGAAGTTTTCAGTATAAATGAATTAAAATACTTATAGAATAATAATATCAGTATTAATATTCTTCTTCCACGGGTCCTTTCTATATAAAGATTATGCATTTCGCGGGTTTCTTCCGTGTCCACATCCATTTTTGGACAATATCAGTATTATTACAACAAAATCAGTATTACATAACAGACTAGGATAACATAATAGCATTTTATTGTATATCAAGCAACATATGGGGCATGTCAAGTTAATTATTCATTTTGCGAAGTTTCATGGATTTCGTTCATATTGCTTGAGCTTGAACAGACTCTATGCCGAATAACAGATCGTAGGCTAGTTGCCGAACTGGCATCAATTTTTGGGCTTTCTCGTCGCAGGGTTTTAATATAAAATTGAATGCTCTTTGTTTTTTTTTATTCTTTA
Organism: Atta colombica; assembly: GCF_001594045.1. Classification (NCBI taxonomy): domain Eukaryota; kingdom Metazoa; phylum Arthropoda; class Insecta; order Hymenoptera; family Formicidae; genus Atta; species Atta colombica. The sequence goes on along the minus strand of NW_017259234.1, from coordinate 390,029 downwards.
TTTTTTAATTTTTATTCTTTTTGTTGATTTTAGTTTTTTGATATTTTATTTTTTTTATTATTTTTTGTTGTTTTTATTTTTTATTTTTTATTTCTATTTTCTAGAATATTTTCATATTTTATCATTTATTTTTGGGAAAAAGCAATTTGAATAGTGACATTAGAATATTTCTTAATTGATAGTTTCTCTTTTCCACAAAGTAAAATAAAACAGTGTTACTTTTGTGTTGATGGCACTATTTTAGCCGCGGAAAATCTAGCTGCTTTTTTCATATCCAAAAACGAAACTGATAAACAAAAACTGGTAGCCTGATACCACTGCTCAAATTACTTTCTCCCAAAATAAATGATAAAATATTCCAGGAAATAGAAATAAAAAAAAAACAATAAAAAATAACAAAAATATAAAAATAACAAGAAAACTAATAAAAATAACAAAAAATTATTGAAAATAACAAAAAGAATAAAAACTAAAACCAATTGTAATGCGGGCATTAAGATGTTCCTTAAAAACAATCTCAATCCTGTTAAACGCAGAGAGCAATGTTTTTAAACTCTTGTACAGAAATGTCATCAGGACCCACAGCGACCCGTGCCGAGCGACTGGGCTAAGTGATGGCGCGCCAGCAGGATGACGGAGTGACATTGCCTCACTTTTCGAATTCTTATTCCCAAACAAATGCGTGTCCATTATGTCCCTTTAGAGTAAGTGGAAACCTGGAGCTACATTTTGAGCCATATTAAAAGAAAATCGAGATTGGTCTTTTGGTCGCGCCCCCATTTTGAAAATTTAAAAACAGACAGAAATTATTAAAAATAGTCTGATCGAAAAAAGAGATTTTCACGTGAAAGAGCATTCAATTTATTCTCTATGAAAATGTCAATATTTCATTTTCAAATTGCCTTTCATGCCCACTAACAACAGCGAAGAGAGCTTGCTGCGACGAGAAAGCCTAAAAATTGACGGCCTTACAATTCGGCAATCAGTTAGCCTACGGGGCTATTATTAGAGTCTTTATTCATCAAATTATTCAAGCAATATGAACGAAATCCATTAAACTTCGCAAAATGAGTGACTGGTTTGGGATGCTTCACATATGAGCTGCTTTCCTTTTAGGTGACACAATCGATATTCAATCTTTCTTATTTGATGTCAAAAAAGATAAAACGATATTAGTGTCTCCTAAGAAAAAAACAATTATAGTTGCGACTGCAATATGTTAATTTAGTGGAAGAAATGCGAAGGAATTAACCAAGGCAGGTAGAAAATATATATAGTTTATTGATATCCCCAATTGAAGACGACGTGCACTCCACATCTACGCATGCGTGAAAAAAATTTGTGGATACAAAAATTTTGATTACTAATCTGATTTGTATACGCGATCGTTTAATCGTCTGCTCGAAAATTTTACGTTTCTTTCCGTCGTGACACCTCACCTTAGTAACTCTAATTACGTAATTGAGTGGTGGGATCCGTAAGAGGAACGTAAGAGACTTGCATCAGCTTCTTCTTTGTGATCGCGCCGTCTGTGCTCTTGTCCACCTGCAGCAGATCTTGTAACCTTTGGAAACCTTTTATGGCCACGACTGGGCAGATTAGTCGACCTCCGGGAGCTAGTTGGTCAATCAGCTACAAAAATTACATCGTTTATACATGTATTCTATAGCTATGTTCCATTATTTATTGCGAGTACTGAAAACGTATAGTGTACAGCGTTTACAATATAATTTTTAATGCATAAAGATAGGAGCATACAAAAATTTAATGCATAAAAAAATGAATCAAAGTCCTTCATTTCTTTTCTTTCCATGAAATAAAAAAACTTTGAGTGGTTAATTCTTTTTTGCTTTATGCATTGTACACATGAAGAATAGAGAGGAGAACTAGGCTTTCAGAAAATGTGACCAAAATCAAATTTCTGAATTAGTATTGGCACCGACGAGATACTATTAAAGATTGTCGAAGATCCTGAGCAAATTTTCGTCAATAAGACCTCGGGAGGTTCAGGAATAATTGAAGACTGGAAAATCGCTATAAATAATTATAAACGATTCTAAGGAAGATGTCGCAAATCAATTTGAGGTATCTCAAAAATTGGCTAAGTTACGTAACTTATTTAGCGTAAATTTTTTGTAATTTTTAAACGGCTCAACTACAAATGACAGAAAATCACTACAAACACGATTCTGAATCAAAATATATTAATAATCTTTTTACCTTAAAGTCATTGACTTTGATGAGTCATTTTTAAAAATTATATATTTTTTAATATGTGGAATTACAAACGAAATACTATCCTTTTTTTTTATAAAAAATTTAATTTATAAAAAGTCAGAATTTAATTTATAAAATGTCAGGTTCACAAATTTATCAAGTCGAATATGAAAAGAATATTTGACTGTAAATAGTCAATTTAATCACAATCATTTATAACTATGTATACGGCTATCGTAGAATAGACGTTACACTTTAAAATCTCACTATACACGTCGCTTAAGTCTAGGCCACAATCTTGCTTTAAGAGGCTGTAAGCTGTAAAAAACCAATCATAGTTGATTATTTTTTTCATATTCGACTGTGATTGACAATTTATTACAACTTTATAATTTATAGCCTTTTAAAGCAAAAAATTTAGACTCGTGAACGTACTCGTGAACAGTACTCGTAATGAATAATGGAACGCAATTCTATTCTTTTTTTTCTTAGACAGCATATTGATGGTTCATCGTTCATGCTCACCGTCTCCGGTAAAGTTTCGGCCGCTGCTCCAACGTGTATAGCGTTGTAAGGGCCGTCAGCAGGATGTCCCAATCTGCCGTCTCCCACTAGGCGCATTCATAATGACCTGTTGTTAGTCGGCAGTCTTTATCTTTTACCTTTACAGCAAAGCCACACAGTTGGTGGACAGTGTTCCGTTCGACTCTTCACGGCAACGTACATACCTACTCCACGTGGATAGATCACGGGTTTCTTTTATTCGGACTATGCATACATGTAATACTTCTTGAACGTTTTCTCTCATCGTGCAATGAGCTTTGCACGAAAATTCATGATAATCAGACGTAAAGGAAAGGCATAACATTGACGAGAGAAGGAGCTTCGACTGTCTGAGTGAAAGGACTACTAGGGACAATAACAGAAGGGACTGTAACATTAACGGAGTACCGAGAACTTACCCACAAATTTGATGCGGTCTTCCTTGAGGAAGTGCGAATTGTCCTCGCGAACGTTCCTAGTGGAGATCTCTATGAGTTCGGGAATATGCTCGATGCCTACTACGCGTCCGCCTGAACCTACTAGGAACGCCATGCAGGCAGATAGATAACCCGAGCCTGAGCCGACGTCAAGTGCCTTGGCGCCGTCGAAGAGTTGATCAGAGAGGATAGACAATGCGTACGCATGCTGCAAGAAATATGGACATAATTTATCAAACCATTACCAAATAGATTAAATCTTAAGAAATATATATCATCTTCAATGATAATTTTCTGTGCGATACGTTAATATCTTTGTTTGAAAAGTCTGCAGTCATCAAATATATGTTTAACACAAAATAACATAAAAATAAAATAAAAGGTTACACTTTGATAACCCCATTTCAAGTCATATTCCTGGTCAATGATAAATAAACAAAATCCTATTAACATCTTTCTATATAGATATTCATTTATAATATTTAAGTGTGTGATTAACTTTACTTAACAAATTAGAAAGGAATCGACGCCAAGCAGCAACAAATTTTTTCAGTTTTATGTTTAGTTTGAAATTACGTAAGAATTATATTAATAGTTTATATTATGCGTTTAAATTATTAATTATATATTTTCTTAAACATTCTAGTAAATGCCCAAAATAAAAGTAACATAACATCAATTATATAATTTTATACTTTTTAAACAATGAAACTATTATGTGCAACATTTGTGTTAAATTTATATTGCTGAATGTGAAGTTATAACAATGATGTTATCTTACTTCGTTTACTAGAATGTTTAAACAGTTGTGAAATATATTTCTTGTATTTGTATCACACTTTGTGTAAACAAGTAAACGCTACGATAAGCCATTGAATCATGTAAACAAGTAAACGTTGAAATGAACCATTTTATTCATTATATAAACATTATATAAACATGTATTTTATTAACTTAATATTATTCAATGTAAAATTATAATATTAATATTATGTTATTTTTAGTTAGCGTTTACTAAGATGTTTTCACAGCTATATATTTTTTCTATTTATATCATATTTTATATAAGCAAAATGATCCATACAAACTTATTCATACAAATATCAGCTTCATAGGACATAAAACAGGTAAAATATACATTTACCATATGCGGTGCACTGATAGTCACGTTGTAACCAATTCTTCTGGGACGATCGAGGTAAGGATCCGGTTCGTGGCAGTATTTTGCTCTGTCAACAGCGAGCATAGCGGCTTCTGCTCTGTCCGTTGCCAGTATACCAGCATCTGCGAATAATCTGTCCCTAATTGCCGTACAAAGCGAACAATTGTAATTCTAACGAATAATAGATTTCGGTGCAATAATTAAATCCGTCCTTCCTATGCATCGATCCTACGACGATCGCAGGGGTCATTTACCTTTCAACTTCATCACCATCTCTTGGTTCGTAGTGCCATTGCAGTGCCATGCCATGCTTCGCAGGCTGTCCCTTGCAATCCACCGGGAAGAGCCTCGTATCGCAGCCGAGAAAATCTGCCTTACATCATAAAACAATACACAGATGATCATGAATGACAACAGAGACGACGCATGACGACGTTTGCCGATGATCGATTTTATTCAGGCCGCTTAATTTCTGGCGACAATAAACACTCAACGAAAAATGTTTGAAAAAAACGGCGGATAAAAAAAACGTACCTTGAAAATTTCAGGGCAGCCTCATTTATCGCGAAACGTCCTCATCAGTCCTCATTCCTCCTCTCGTGCCTAATATGGCCGTGATGACACAAGTGGCGACCTTAAGGGAGAATCGTTGGTGAGAGAAGCAGCAGGGAAAGGAGGGAATTAAACAGCTGATGCGGTGGCTATCGATTTGCCTCTCGCCCGCGAAATTGGAACGCGGATTTAAATTTGCGAACCTTTCCAAAACGCGTTAAACTCCGAAATGAAGATTTTTATAATTGTAAATATATTAACGTGAGATATTGATGTCAGCTTTCTTAGAATTCGCGGGGAAACAACCGGCGGATGAAGAGAGGAGGAAACTCAAAAATCGTCAATACAATATTAACTCTTAATAATACACGTTAGCATCCTTAATATATGGTAATATAATAAATACACGCCATTCGTGT
>NW_017259234.1:364955-384599 GCF_001594045.1 Atta colombica | reverse complement strand
TATAAATTATTAAACAATTTTTATATATATTTTGACATCTTTAGAAAGTATTTGTGCAGGTATAGTCATAACAAATTATAGATAAATTATTATAACTAAATATAATTAACGAAAAATGCACTATTTCATATAAATATATAAAACTCTGAAATAAAAATATTTAAAGGAAAAGTATGGTTCAGTATCTTAAAATTGATATTCCAATAAACTACAAGAAAAAAAAATAGTTCAAATATCGGCTGTCCAAAAAGTTTAGTTATCGAGTAATTTGAAAAAGATGTTTTTTTTAATATGCATGATCGAATAGCTATAAATTAAAGATACTTATAATTGCATTTACATTTTAAAACAATGGATTTTATTATTACTGTCGTATTAAAAAAACTTATAATTTATTAGAAAAATGTTCTTTATAACATTACAGACAACATTTAAAACAAAGATAACAATCGCATTTATTAAGGACAAATATGTTGGTTTAGAGTTAAATTCTTTTTTTAATAATTCGCGAAATATTCTCGCAATACAATCGAGAATTAGTTGAAAATAAAGAAAAAAATAAAAATTTTTTATTTACAGAAAATGTACACTCTGTACACATCTTGGATCATTTGTGACCCAGAGATGAACTTCGAAGTTATGCCAGTTAAAGGATACGCATGAATTGAGGCAGATAACGCACAAAACTTGTTCTTTAGATGCCAAATTTTTTTTTAAAGTAGAAAAAAGATTTGAAATTTGGTAAATGTAACAAAAAATCTGGATTGTTTATTTTCCAGAATTCCAGTTAATTTAATTCAACATTTTTCTCCGTATACATTTTATTTTGCTAATTTTATTTATGTATAGCTATATGCACTACAACATATATGTCTAATAAAATCTTTACGATGTCTCCTATATGTCTTTTCGACATGCACGTTATCTAATTGTAAATAGTGTTAATGTAGGATTTGTTATAAGATGAAATTCTATAATTTGCTATGAAAAAGGAGATTTTTAATATAAAATCAATTCATGATCCGATAGACAATCTTAAAGTTTTATATTATAAAAAAAAATATAAATATCAAATTTTATATTTAAGCTCTCGCCTCCAAATCTGATTTTGAGTGACGTCAAAATTTCATCAGATTAATAAGGTAATAATAGTATAACTTTTCGAGATATCACCTTTATAGGCGAGTTTAGTTAACCGACCAATCAACATTGAAGTGGCTGAAAATTTAATTCGATTCCTCATATTATTTTGCAGAAAAAACATACTTCATTTTTTTTTATGTGGTTGTTGATGGAGACGTTACTAAGCAGATACGCTCCAGCGTAGGAGTTTGAAGGTAAATCGCTCACCTCTAGGACGATTTTACATATATGATAAAACCATAATGATCAATTAGATGTTTAAAACGACATTCGAACATTGAACGCGATTTTAATTACATTCAGCAACAATGACTCGGGAATTTCGTTCTCCAATTTCGCTTCAAACATCTGATCAATTCTTTACGATTGGCTTTAACACGTATCGAACGCGTTGTATCGACGCGCAGGACTGCATTGAAAGATAATTTCGGCGAATCTTTAATAAAAAAAAATAAAATAAAATAAATTTTTAAGGAAAATATTCTCGAATGGAAGAGATTACAAGGAAACCTCGAATACTTACAGGACGCGTTTCACTTAACGTTCGCAACGTTTGCGAGCATCATTTCATCCTTATCGTTTTCAAATATTAAACAAGGATGAAATGATGACGCGGCGAACGTTAGTGGAATGCACCTACGTCACCGCTTGACATTAAAAGTTGCACGTATTATTATTACGCAACAAACGCTAACATAGACACACAATTCCACATTAAAATTAGCTTGCTACAAATCATAATTTTATCAATTTTAGTCATAATTTTATCAATTAATCACAGTGTTGGATAGCAGTGGTAAATTAAGTCTTTCTCAGCGAGATGCTATGGCAATAAATCATGGCGGTACATTCTCGCTTGCACAATGATTTATATAATAAAAGACACAAGATAAAGGAAATTTCTTCTCCAGCGAATCCATTTCTCTGTGTAAAAGAATAAAATTTCACATCATGATACCCGTTAAGCATATATAATAAATCAACAATGGTATCTCTTGATATCTTTAAAAAGAATTTTTAATTATAACAATTCGATGTCAATGTCTATCTACCTTACATAGCCCGTATAAATTATGCATAATAGATAATAAATGCTATGGATAAAATAGAATAATATATTCTATTCTATTGTATGATAGAAAAGTAATAAATATAAATATGAAGGCTATAGGAGTCAATGCTTTTAAACATGCATAATAATTTTAATAATAAATTAATACAAAAAAATTAGATTAAAAAATTGGAACGTTTTAGCTCAACTTTGAGCCATCTTCAGCCTATAAACATAATCACTTTAAACAAGACGTTAATTTTAAATATTGTATCGCAAATCAATAACTTCAAATTTTCAAATCTCCAAAAAAATAGAATCTAAAATTTAAGTAAAAAAACATATTTTTTTAAACCTGAAGAAGATCTCAAGAAATCATAGTTATTTCATTGAGACTGCATAAATTTTAATATTATCTAAGATCAAATTTAAGTATAAGATCGGATTGTTCATAATTCAATAGATTAATATAAAGTTTTATTTGAATTTAATTAATATAAAATCTTATTTAAGATTAAGATTGTCCAATAATAAAATGATAAAATTCTACGTTATAGCACAAGAAGCGGATATTTATTAAAATTTATTTAGACACGTATCTTTGACATTTTTGGAGTCTTTAATATTTGTGAGGCTGAGATTTCAGGTTACATCGATTACATCTATCAAAATTTAATACTCTTCTTTAAGTCGATAGATCTGATAAATGAATATTTGCTGTGTACACAGAATACATGTGTGCCTATTATTTACGTGTTTTCATTAACGAATGACATCTAGATAAGAATGCCCCTTCTTGGCAAGAATTTTTTCGTAAATAGTGATCGTTATAAACCGAATTACAGTTCGTATACAGCATATTGAATTACGCTCGTCGAGTGTAAAACAAGCATTCTGTTTATATCAATGCATTGGTACTTCATAAATTTATTCCTAGTCAACTCTTGGCTCGAAACCGACAATAATTACGGAATTATTAGTGCGGTCGTTCTTATTTGAAAAAACGTGCAATGGAGAAGTGCGAAAATCTGAAGGAGCCAGTGAAGGAGTCAGGGAAGTTGCGGCAATTCCTTGCCACGATAATCAGTAAGTTGGAAAGAAGAAAGAACCTCTTTTCTCGATTCTTTCTCAAGGAGCAGAAGAGATATATGACGCATACGATGACTTCAATCGAAGGAGAGAAACTTCCTTAAGTACTAGTTCTCCAAATAGTAGTTCTCCATTGATGGATATAGCAGCACTTAAAAATAGAGAAGAATTGTAAACAGAACATATGAAAATAAAAAAGATCGATATTTTTAAGCAATTGATATTTAGTGATGCAAGTGTGATTATTCTAAGAAATTATTCTAAATTACTCTAAAAATTAAATTATTCTTATCTCGGCATTATATCAATGATACTTAAAATGATATTTAATACAGATTATAATGTATTAAAGAATACAATATGTTTATTACAATTAGTTTCTATTAAATCGTCAAAAGTCTTATTTATTCCATCGCAAGTCATATTTATATAGTGATATATATTTGCAGTAAATCAGTTGGCGTTGTCTTACGGAATCGTGATAGGATGGCCATCACCGTCAGCGCAACTGTTGCAAAGTCCTTCATCGCCCGTGGGAAACCCTATGACTGATAACGGCGTATCCTGGTTGACTGGCATTTTGTGTCTAAGTGGTACTTTCGTGGCTGTGCTAACATCGATGATACCAGACAAGTTTAGTCGGAAGAGATTGGGCTACATATTAGTGGTGCCAATAATTATCGCTTGGTTGTTGATCATGTTTGCTACCGAGCACATGTATATCTATGTGTCGAGGGGTCTGAGTGGCATCAGTGGCGCTGCTACATTCTTCGTCGTACCAAATTACGTGTCGGAAATTTCGTGCGACAGTATCCGTGGCATGTTGGCAAGTATCTTGATACTTTCCGTGAATACCGGGATACTAGTGGCTTACATCCTGGGTGGCATAATGTCCTTCCGTGCCTTGCCCGTAGCTGTTATAGCGTTAATTCTTTTGTATCTTATCACTTTCGTCTTCATGCCGGAGTCGCCGTTATATCTGGTGCGTCGAAATCGTACACACGAAGCGATTAGGTAAAAAAAAATGAAATAAACAATATTCTCCTTAAAAGCAAAAATACGTTGCAATTTGTTGTTTTAGAGCCTTGAAGTGGTTGAAAGCTGGAAACAATCTGGAAGCAGAACGTACGTTGTCGCATATACAATTGCAAATCAAGGAGACCGCATCCATAAAGTCTACCAAGTTTTCAGATTTGGTTAGAGACAAAGCAACGATTAAAGGACTCATAATTATTGTGGGTCTGTTCATCGGTCAACAACTTTGTGGCATTTTTGCGATGGTAATTATCAATGATACATAGCTTATGGATTCAGGCATTTAATGCAACATTATTAATGCTTACAAATCCTTCAAATTTGCTTTCTTTCTAAAATGTACCTGGCCCGGGAACTTTTTCTTATAAAAAAAAAATAATAAAATTTTAATCATTATCAGATGTTAGTACAAGATTTCATTAATCACATCTTACTGATATCCGATTAAAATTTTATTAGGCTTTTTTTATAAATTAAAATACAAAATGTCACCGGAAACTTTTCCACTGTATAAGTTGAATAGTACGTTCATTGATAAAATTTCTACGATTTCAATTTATTTCATTTTATTTCAAATGTTTTATTTTTACAAAATGACAAACTGAATTTTCGACTTTTTCTAGATCAGTAACACGGAAATGATTTTTAAAATGTCCGACAGTTCGTTATCACCGAATATATCATCTATCATTGTAGCGATTATACAGGTCTTTGGATCGTGGTTAGCGACATTATTAGTGGAACGCGCTGGCAGACGGCCCTTGATTCTTCTATCCTGTGCAGGAATGACCGTGTGTCATTGTATGATAGGTGCATTTTATTATCTTCAAAACTTGCAATATGAAGTGTCCGCTTATTCTTGGATACCGGTGGTAGCATTATCTGCCTACATGATATTATTTTCTTTGGGAATGGGAAACGGACCTGTCGTGGTGATGTCTGAGATATTCAGCCGTGACGTAACCAGCCTGGCCTCGGCCATAGGTATCTCTGTAAGTTGGATATCTGCATTCATCATGACGAAAAGCTTCACGGATTTCATTACTTTGTTAGGCTTGCATGGTTGCTTCTTTCTCCTTGCTACTTTCTGCGTATGCAATTTTTTGTTTTGCTTCATATTACTACCAGAGACCAAAGGACAGTTACGCGAAGATATTGTAGATGAACTTAATGGCGTGCGATGTACAAATAAGAACGATATTAAACATATCATTGGATCAGATTCAGTTCACGCGGCGCATGTGTGAAAATGTTATCTACGTTCAAGGGATCTGAAAACTAATAATAAATAGTGAAGAAATTTATAAAATGTCTCCATAATTTAATGTTGTACATAATTGTGTACAAAAGTTTACATGTCAGTGTCTCAAAATTTTTCCTTTACTAATAATGTGTAGTACTTGTAATAATTTTAGTTGTTTAATCCTTACATTCCATTTCATATTTCCAAATTTATTCATTACTTAAAATTTGGAATATTTGCTCAAGTATTTTATATGTGTTTATTATAAAAGTTATCTAGCTTATTCTTTGTACGACTCTTGAACATGTAATATACATGAGCAAATATTCCAAATTTTACGTAATGAATAAACGACCTCCGGTCAAAGCCAGACTGATTATACTTTATTAATATGACATGTATTGCGAAAAATAATTGAGTAAATATGTAAGTCGCTTCGTACAATTAAAGGGAGTCTCGCGTTATTTACTTTTAATCGATTCACTGCTTCTTTCGACATTTTATTTTTTAGTAACATAAAATTTATCGTATTAAGTTTGCATTGTATATAACATAATCTCATAATATCTCATATATTATCTTGCAAGTGTGTTTTATAAAAATGAAAAATATTGATACATGTGGAAAATATTGATACATGTGAAAAATATTGATACATGATACACATATATGGCACGCAGATGTAGCAGAACTGACATTAATGAAGATATTACAATAATAAGATTAAAAAAATGAAGATATAAGAAAAATTGTATATGAATGTTGATTGACTGGTTTTAATAGAATAGAACTATTTAAAATTAAGTTATTAAAAATAAACAGATATTAAATAAAAAATATGTACGTACATAATTCTACAATTACTTATTTTAAGTGATGCTGAAAATGTATTTATTGTGTACATTAAATAGTATTAATAAAATTTATTTAATTAATATTAATTATGATAGGATCAAAATTTTTATGTAAAATAGAATAAAACTTTTTATTTACAATTAAAATTATATGAATATGTGTATGCACAAATATACATTTATACTTAAGTAGATTACAAAATATGCATTTCTCATTTACATCTGTAATAAAATATGTATAAATAAAGATTCTAAAATTATATATAAACTGCAAACTAATGCCTTATAAATATTACTAATTTAATTACTAAATTAATTTGATAATATTTAATTTTCTATGCGTATTTAAAAAATACGTTAGACATAAACTAAAAGACAAAAGATTATATCACTTTCCACAAATAAATATTATCAATCATCAATCGTTCTTTTGCGCACGTTCTTGTTACCAATTTTTCTTTTTTTAAAAGTAGTGGCTGTTTCTTCATCATCACTGTTACCTGTATTAATTTGTATAACAGTTTTTTCTTTAAAAGTTCTTTGTAATGGCGGTGGCTCTATCTTTGTAAATATGGGCAGCTGTATTTGTTTCTGTTGTTTTGGCAATTGAAGATCCAATGGTTTCTTCTTGCTAAAATTAAACGTTTTTGCATTTATCTTAAGACTATGTAAAAAATAATATAGAAAATTAATTAATCTTTAAGTAATTTGATTCTACTATAATACAATAAAACAGTATATTTATGTATAATAAAGTTATGCATACATGTATACATATAATAATATTTTACTACTAAATAATTATACATTAATCAGCCAATTGATGTAGCTCAATTTCTAGCAGTTTTCATTCACAATCCGTGAAAACTTACGCATCTTTACTCAAGAATTAATAATAAAACTTGTTGCCGCGACAAATTTTCGTGAAAAATATTTTAACCCATTTTGGTAATCAAAATAATATAGTGGAATAAGTGGAATAAGTATAAAATATTTACGTTGTCTCCACGATTTGCCAGGATCCGTAAGGTTGCGGTCTCTCAGGTACACTGTAGTCTCGCCAGTAAGGTCGTTCTTCTTCAATCGCCTTCTTTATTTCCATGCTTTCTTCAGCCTTTTGGACATCATCGTTTTCAACTGATCGTTTCCTGAACTCTTTCATCTTCTCTCTCTCGACGTTGGCCCGTTGCTCCTCAAGAATATCTGCCTTCTTATCCGCTTCCTCCTTATCCAATTGTTCCATGAGCTCTCTCTGGATCACCTCTTCTGTCGCCTCTTCTTCTTGCTCCATGAAAGTCATGTAGCCTTCTTCCGGAGGCTCCCAAACCGATTCTAATGTACATCAAATATTTATGGAATGTTCGATAACAGGTACCTCGCATGAGATTTATTTACGATTCATAATATACTTAATCTTAATCAAAGTAAAGCTTATTAAACTTATAAATTCAATATCATGTTAATAAAAAGAATAAAAGGAGCAAGCCTAAGCTGCGTTCGGGGAACGCGCTATCAGCATTATTTTGTCATATTCTTGTTTGCTTGTTTCACGTCTAATAGACGAAGATAGAATGAAGATAGAATGACACAAATAACACTAATAGCGTCTCTCCCATAATCATAATTTCATCAACAAAAATTTAAAAATCTTACATTTTAAATGCTATTTGAGAGACATAGTTTTTGACGAAGACAACATATAGTAATGTAATGTAAAATATATAGTTATGTAAATTATAAATAATAAATTAAAAAAACATAAAAATGTGAAAATTATATTATTTCAAATAAGAAACAAATATAAGAATTGCTGTTACCACATCTGCAAGAAAAATGAAATGTTAACATATTATAGTTACTGTCTGACGAAAAAAGATATCCAAAAGGCAGACGTGCAAAAAAATAAAAAAAATCGACGAAGGTACACCCACCGTTCGTTTCAATGTGCCAATAGTAAGTGTATCCTTCGGGACTGCGAGCCTCATACCACAGTTTTCTGACGGGTGCGGTCGGATGATCATCCTCCTGAGTCTTTTTCCCCTTTCCCTTCAGCTTCCCCGATTTACTCTTCCCCAGAGTCCTGTTCTCGCCGCTGTGCTGCTGCTGGACTCGTGGAAACGACGGCGCGCCTTTTGATAAAGTTGCCGGGTCACAAGGATCCATTTTTGGCAAGAACTGGAAAAGTTTCAGTTGAAAAGTTCACTTCGCATTGATGAATCATGTTCTAATTTTTTTATAGAAAATAATAGACGTATGCATAATCAAAGGTGCAGCAAGTAATCCGACTTTTACTCCAGATCTTATAAATAAACAAGTGAATACTTGTTTTGTTTAATGATGTCATATTTTAATTATGTTTCGATCATTAAATAATTAAAAAGATCAATTTGAATTTATGCACCTGTTCACTATTGTTTTTGAATCTTGGAACCGTTTCTAAAGCGGCTGACGGTACACGGTTGCAATTTTGAGACATCTAGAAATACATATATTACATCACACTAAACACTGAATTAAAAATATGTACAATAGAGGAATGATATTTTTTTTCTACGGGAAAAAGGAATAATTATATATTTTTTCTAAATTTTGATATTTTAACGTAGAAAACAAAAATTATTCCTTTTTAAAAGTATTACATCTAATATTATTATTTTTCTTAACAATAATTTCTAAAATTAAGAGATTAATTTTAAGTAAGTATAACTTACTTCTTTTGTTTCTATCCTATCCAGTTTCTCTTTAATGATTCTCTGAGCAGTCATATCTCGCGTGTTATTCTCAACATCCTTCAAGTACGCAGCCATAGCCGCCTAGTCCAAAAAAAGAATGATTATTTATCATCAGTATTTTCATGTCTTAATCAACATCTATATATAATCATACATTTTCCATTTTCTTGAGATCATCTTCGAATTTTTTATTCTGTTTTGCCTGTTTGGCGCTATTCTTGTGGATCTCCTTGAGCCGCTTACTGACATTTTCCTTGTGCTTCTTGCCGCCTTCATGGAAGTCGATACTCGGTTTATTATCGGCGATCCAGCACTTGCAGAAGTCACAGAACTTGCGTCCTTGGGACTTCCAATAATCCGCCCTGCAATCCGTTATCACAGCTAGAGTGACCCCATATAAATATCTACGACATTATACAGAATCGACGCATCGGCAAAATTTGTCAAGTTACAAGAATGAATTTAAATATATTATAAATATATGTATAGTATTCCCTCTCTAGTGCTAAATTTGTACAACAAACAATGTTCTTGAATTTCAGTTTCTTCTACGAAGTTCCAGATATCTAAAGTAAAGTGTCTTATTATATAATCTCGTTGTGTAAGATATGTATTTTTATAAATCCCAAACTAAAATGCACGCGAGTCAGAATAGTCGAAAAAGTTCTATTCTCGACGCTATCGATCGACAAAGTGAATAATTCATTCGATTGTGGTTTGGGCTGTCTTCCCGGAGCAATTATTGGAGAAAATGCGGACGATGTTGCCCGTGTGACCTAGGAGAAATGTTTTCTCCCTTTCGGGATGAGAACAAATTAGTTGGTAATTAGTCTCCGACCTACGCAGCCTTGAGCGTCATTCGACCTTCGCGTCCCAGTTGCGACTAAAGGAGTTGCGACGAAAGGAAATTCCTAGGAAGGGCTTAATGAAAGCTCGACATATTGCCAAGTATTGCGACAGATGGAAACTAAAGAAAAAACATGTGCATGCTTTGAGTTTTGCATCTCATCTTATCTTTTCGTGATTTAAATAGAACAGTGGAAATAAAATAAATAAGAACGAAGTGCAACAAATAATTTACATAATAAGGGAAAATGAATAAACGAGCAAATACGAGATTTTTAATAAAAATGAAGTAAGATAGAAGTATAATTAAATTACAAAATGTATACGAGAACAATGGTCGCAAGATATTTCGTACTCACAGAGTCAATTGCATAAAAATCGGAGTACAAATAGTGCGTTTAATTGATTTCAAATTACATATATGATTAGAAAATATTTTTCACATAGGTAATATTGAGATGCTTCTCTATGTATTTTCTCATAATAATGAATTCCGATCACACATATACATTCTCATAATAAAAGAAAACAATTCGTCGTTATATCAAGCGAAAATGTGCAGTTTTGTCAAAATAAGAGTAATAAATGAAAATACCTTAAACAATATCAAATTAATAATCTACAGTCAAATTTATAAAAAATAATCAATTAAAGAATTTTAATAATAATGATGTTATAATAATGATTTATAGTTAAATTAATAAAAATTATTTAATAATTTAGAATTATAAACCTACAGTCAAATAAATAAAAAACTCAAAAAAATTTTCAATCAACAAATTATAAAATATGTACCTAATATTTGATCAAACAAATTTTAAAATTAATATAAAAAATTTACGAGTCGTATATAACAATTGCATACATAACAAGAGATAATTGATGTTTATCGACAATTGGAATTAAATAATTTTTTTTTTAATCAGAAACACGCAGGAAAGAATCATTCTAATACGAATGAGTTATGAGATATTAAACTGACAGTGAGTTGATTTTTAACGAACTGCGAATTCGTAAGAATAAAAGTGAAAAATGTTGTCAATTTATATTATAGTTTATATTGAGATAAATATAGAAATATGATGATAAACATAGAAATATGATTTTAGCGGAAATTAAATATCCTAAGCATTCCTATATTTCTAAAATAATTGATATCGATTAATAATGATTAAACGATGTTAGCCAATTAGAAACTCAAAACTACATTGCATTTTTCTCTTTAAATACAATTAATCATTAAAATTAAACAAAAATTCAAAGTAAATCTGTAAATCGCAAATATTTGTAAATATTTAGTATTCATATTTCACGTTAAGAGAAGTATTATTGAACAATAAAAATTTTCTGATCTTGTTAATTAATGCCAATGAGTAATCTTCTGTTAAGATGGATCGATTCATTCTGATTGTTTCTTTTTGTCGAATCACCTCCAACGAAGCCATGAATAAAGTTTCAACCTGTTGCTGTACCGAACTGTTTTGTTGCAGAAATTCGCTTTGACAATAAACGTATCTCACACAGTAGCGTTCGTTTCTATTACAGGTATGTCTCGCTGCGCTCTATTAACATTTTATCAACATCTCGTAACTGGTATTTTATGCAAGATTCAATTCAACTGTGACAAAGCGTAACAGTAATGAAAACAGCATCAAAGTTAGAAAGATTTTGTGACGGTGACGTTCTTTGAAAAATTTTCGTTTGAAAAACGTTTTTTCTGCTTTTATGTTCGGGAAATAATAAAATTTTATGCATTTTATTACGTCGATGCAAAAAGTTTGTTGTTTTTCATTGTACTTTGCATTAAAGTTAGAAAACCACGAGGTTCTTTGAAAAAAACATAGAACATTTTTTCTAGATGAAGTCTACTAAAGTCCTCGACAGAAATTTCGCTTCGGTTTGTTGACAATTTTATTTGATAAAAAATAACAAATTTTTTGTAATCTGATAAAAATTAATAGCAACAGAATTCTTTTAATTATCAAAATCTTTAAGAATGGTGCTAATTTAAAAAATTCTTTATATCAATTCTTTCCTTAAATGTATCCTAAAATACAATAATTATATTAAAAAATCTGATAATATTTTTCTATGTAGACATGGGTTGTGTTAAGCTATGATGAATATCTGCAGGACTTACGGGACGAACAACTAGACTATCATCTGGAATGGCTCAATGAATATTCATTGAAATATTGTGGGAATCTCAAGACTGGATTAATCCCTGAGGTGTAAACAGATTACAATGTTTCATCACATAATATTGTTCTTGAATTAATACTAGAACTGCGGTTGTGCCATGCTTGATTCATTTGATGGTTCTTTTTTTTCTAGTTAATTTGGATTTGCACGTGGAGCTTTAGATTTTTGTGATTTTTCATAAATAATCATCATTAATTAGTAAGTTTTTATTTTTATGATAAAAACCCTTACTCATAAAAAGCTATAAATTTACTTTGAAAATCGCGATTGCGTTAATTTAGATTTGTGATCCTAGTATTAACGGAATTTAAATCACATATTTTCTCAATAATCTCTCCGAAACAAACTTGCACGGTTTTTGTATGATTGCAAAATTATTACCATTTAAAAAAACCTACATATATAGTGTGTAATATATTTATACATTATTTTCATTAAAACCATGATTGAATTAAACCACGATTGAATTAAATAAAAACATATTTATAGTTACATTATATTTTAATAAAAAAAGAATTTGCAAAAAATCAGCGGCAAAAGTAATAAAAATTGTGATAATAGAAATAATTAAAAATGCATCGTGATTCTTTCAAATCGTGATGATTCGAAGAAAAAAATTGCAAATTCGATTTATTAAAAAACCAAAAGCAAGATGTCAAGCTTTTAGAATGTTTAGGAATGTTAGAGGAAAGATGAAAATGATTTCTTATCAACTCTGTGCACACGATCTCAAAGTTGAAGTTTTTCAATTATTTATAAGTTTCTACAATATATACTTGAAAAATTAAAGAAAACGCTGAATTTTCAAGATTTAAAATGTTCTTTTTTTTTAAATTACAGTATGATTATATCTTCCAAAGTTATATAAATATGTATATTCATTTTAATTTCAGATTCGAAATGACCTTTAATTTTATTTTAAAGAATGTATTTATATTTACACGATCTTGAGAGAGACGATCATTAGTTTTATGATATTCCAAAATTTAGTTAGCAATATATCGGTGTTCTTAACGAGCGATTCCGAACGCCTGTCGCAGCATCGCAGGAAGTAATCGCCGTAGATGAATTAGGGCAATGTGGAGCAGGTAGAGCATGTGAGCGAGATTAAACAAGATCAATACATAAGATTTCAAAGCACACGGCCATTGGTCGAGTTCCAAAGTGGAAATATCCCTCCTCCTTTGACGATCCTCCATCATTCCTGTCATGCACCGTTGCCCTTGCATACCGAAGGCTAATGTACACGCAAATTGTCAAACGTGTGTCACCATAAATTCGTTGTCACATACAGAAAATGCGGATGTGCATACCGCCGCGTGCATACCGTTGTTGCAGCAACAGGTACTCGCGACTGCGTCCAGCTGATATAAATCAACGATTGTCAAAATGCGGTTGGAATTTATTGATCTTCTCGTGTAGCAGATGTAAGGTTGTTGATATTGCGTCTTACAGTTCAAAAGATTATTCTCATAGAATGCTACTCGAGAAGCGCGTGTTAATCTTGACATTTCAGAGACGCCCAGTTTCATTCGCGAGAGAATCCACCCACGAAAGTGTCCAGTTGTAATTCTCACGAAACGAAGACATGATCTTATTAGCGTGATTGCTGAGCTGCGTTCAGAAACTTCACCCGAGTGCATCTGTAGATACTGTGATCATATTTTCTTAGAGAAAATTAAGGATAAACTTGAAAATCTTAGAATTTTATTTCCAAATAAAGGTTTAAACTAATTTGTGACTATCAAAAGTCTACGCATTAATTCTAACTTTCTTACGCAATATATCTTAACTCCCAAATAAAGTACAAGTTATCATAACATTAAAATGACGTCAAAATAGTTGCACATTTGATTATTAAAAGTCACCTTTCAATCACGACTCATTTTGATGTTATTTTGATATTATTGCAATTTTGTTGGGCTAATATTGTCTTTGCTAAAAATGTGTCGGTAGTTTCCTAAAAATTCGAACATTAATATATTGGAAACTAATTAAAAAGGAATATTATTAAAATTAAAGACAAAACTTGAGTTTTGAAAAAATAAATAAATCTAAAAAATAGCTACCTGAAATAAAGGATAATGGTCACCGTATTGTCAAATCTATAGAGTATCAAATTTAACTTAATTAAGTCGCCATTACTCGATATATATAATATTACTTTCATTTATTTTATACTACAACAATGAAGTTAAACAGTTTAAAACAGTTCAAATTAGGTTAAATTTACTCTATATAGTGTCAAATTTACACTTATATAAAATTTATCCATTATTTTAATACAAAATAACAATATATTGAATAGCAGTGGCAATTCAAATTAGGTTAAATTTGACACTATATATATAGATTTAGCAGTACAAGTATCATTTTATCCTTATTTAACATTCAGTGAACAACAAAAATAAAATGGTATATATATCCTGAATTTCTAAATGCACCTCTGATGGATGAACGGACCGCGACAATATTTGTCCGGTTAAATTATCCGCGTCATATTCAGCGTTGCGGCGAACAAGATCGCTATCGCTGTGATCTCGTCATAGGCAGGAGCACAGTCTTGCATAACGCATGATGTATAAGAAAATGAACCAATTAAAGTCCTTTATTTTCTTCCTTTCCACAAAATAAATTAAAGACGCTGATTGGTTGATTTTCTTACGCTTTATGCATTATGCATTATGCAAAGGTCTGTGCTTCGGCCTTTCTATCGCGGCACGATATATTTGTGCTCGCAAGCTAATGATGCGCGTTCGTAAGCTTGTGGGGATCACCGAAGCATCTACTTCTCTGCTATCTATAGAGCGATCGTCACTACTAATACGAGCTATTAATAGAGATGGATCTTTGAATAGTTCGGAATCGCGTGATTCTCGATGCGATTCCGAATCCCTTCGAAGAATTGCGCCGTGTTATTATCCGCGACAGCCAAATGCGGCAATGGAGAATTTACCAGTGTGCCTCTGGCCCTCATCCCGCTCGTCTAATCGCCATCTCTCTCGCTTGGCAGACGCTACCGAATGCGTATGTACAAGCCATCGTTACGGTTCATCATTTTAATGTGACGCGTTCGCGTTTGCATCCGTCCTTTCTTGTTTATACTGCGGCGACCGTATATACTAGCTCGTCGCATTAACCTGCAATGTCATTCTCTAATTCCCTCCCACATTTTCGAAATACAAGGAGCAAAAATCTGTTCCTCATAAAGTTCATTACATTGGCAAAATTTTCTTCGTTACATTTTCTTTATCCAATAATTTAAGAGAACATTGGAAAAATGTTATATTAATAATATGAGAAATAAATATAATTGTTTTTTTTTATATTATAGATAAATGATATCATCCTCTAATTCCCTCTCACATTTTCGAAACAAGGAGCAAAAATCTGTTCCTTATAAAGTCATTACATTGGCAAAATTTTCTTCGTTACATTTTCTTTATCCAACAATTTAAGAGAACATTGGAAAAATGTTATATTTTATTATATAATATAAATAAATATATTACAGATAAATGATATTATTCTCTAATTCCCACATTTTCGAAATACGAGGAGCAGAAATACATGTTTCTTATAAAGCCATTATATTAATAAAATTATTTTTGTCACATTTTCTTTATCTAGCGATTTAGAAAAACGTTAGAAGAATATTACATTAGAAATAAGTATATAATAAATTTGGTAAATTTCTTGTTACTTTTCTTTGATTACAGACAGACAATATTGTGTGTTCGACTGATAAAGTTATTGCATAAAGATAACAAAACGATCTCTAAATAAAATCACGGCTTTCTTGTGCTAAACTGAATTTATTGGCGATTATATTGTGACGCTTTCATGCCGGCCAACAATTTGGACGAGACACTGAGTCGTTTATCGGGCAAAAACAATGATTTTATATCCGACATTATTCCGACATGTTTGCTCGTCCTCGTATCGCCAACGCGTGCCGACAATGCCGAGATCGTGCCCTTGATTCCGCTGCTGCGATGCACATTGTGCACAACTCGATGGCTATTTTAATGCGATGCGTTCTTCAAATGTATCGTTACAAACGTATCGACGAAGTATAACGAATATTAGGACAGCTCGGACTACTTTTTCTTCCTAATATAAATCAATTACACTTTATATCACCAAACGCAAAAAAAAATCTGTTAATAAAAATTATTAACATTAAGCACAAAGCACGCGGTTTTTTCGTCTAAATAAACATCTCAAATTTCGCGAAAGCTTGTCATTATCATTATCTTGTATACTGGTAGATATCAAAGGAACAATAATCTAATCTCTTGAGTTAAGTAATATTTTGTTATTTTTAATTTCCATGCGTGTCAAAATGTAAATCAATCCATTACTGTGGTTAGTTTCCAAGTAAACATCCTCTAATTCCTTCCCACATTTTCAAGGAGCAAAGTTTCTGTTCCTCACAGTCATTACATTAGTAAAATTTTCTTCGTTACATTTTCTTTATCCAACAATTTAAAAGAACATTGGAAAAATGTTACATTAATAATATGAGAAATAAATATAATTGTTTTTTTTTATATTATAGATAAATGATATCATCCTCTAATTCATATTATTATTCATTTACAAATTTCACACACTAAACTCTCATAACTTTCATAACTTTTTCCTGATTTATAGATGAAACTCCATGATTTTTCCTTTAATCATATTTTGAAATTTTTTGTACTTTCATTCTGATTTGGAAACTATTAAATATTTTAGTGAGAACAATTTAACATAGCAATATAAATCTTACTAATGTTGTTGATACTGAATCCATTTAATTGTATAAAAATTGGTAGTATTCCAAAATTGCGTAAATTTGACGTACGCATATTAAATTTCTTAAAAGTCATTAATTTAATTTTCCAGAAAATTTTATAAAATTTTTCTTTCCTGATTTTTCTGACTTTCATTTTCTCTGATCTCTGATTCCATTTTTGTGGCAATCTTGATTTAGTAATAATAATTTAAATTTTTAAGTCAAATTTAATACATTTTCTTAAGTTAAATTGTTTAAGTCAAATTAATAACAATAATTATTAGAGATAATTAAAAATAACTAAATTGAACAAATTAATTTGATATTATGAATTTAACAATATATTTAGCGACATTAGAGAGAAGATTTTAGAGAGACATTAGAGAGATCATTAATTCACAATTTCTTTAAGAGACTGAATTATAATTGTCTTTTTTTGAGTCAAACAGAATGTCAGTGTCATAAAAAAAAATTTTATTTTATACAATTGATACAAATGATAACGTATATGTTTCGATCTTAAGAACGCTATTCTGTAACATTTTATACGTCTGTCGATAATTTTCGTTATTTTGCGCAGGTATTCTGTGCGGTAAAAAAGCTGCGCAAGATACCAACAACAATCAGTAGGCATGTACAGAAAATGACAGAATAGCACTCCTCCTGGTTTGGGTTCTCTTCAGTGCATGAATAGAAGAATACAAAAATCAAAATTGTGTGGATACAGTCAATTTCATAATTGATCTTACAAAGCATTAGATTCAAATCAGAATTATCCTTTTTTTTAACGAAACATGATGTTAACGTGATGTTCTCGCGTGTGTTACCTCATAAATTCGTTCATTTAAATTGCCAAATTGACTAAACATTGAATTTTTTATTGTTATTTAAATTAAAATAATATTATTTCTCATCAAAAACTTACGTAAAAGTGTTATGTGAAACATTATTGGAGATGTCGACAGCTCGTGCGGTATGGATTTAATGAAAGTTCTCGCGATAAATATCAACCGATATATATATAAAATAGGAGAGAGGAGAGCAACAAGTCACAATAGATTATAGAGAATCAAGAAGTACCATGACATTTTGTAAAATCATTATTAGTCTAGTTGTTTTATGTGTAACATTTCAGAAACAGTCTTTTATAAAATCTTTTCTTCATGTAAAATCTTTATGTTCTCCTAGTTAAAGTCATGGGACATTTCCAATTTGTGCTCCGTAATGTATGAAACGTATGCGTTATCATTTGTTTGTATCATGTGAAACGTATACGTTATCATTTGTTTGCATCAATTGCAAACAATAAAAAAATTTTTTACACTGATATCCTGTGTTGGCTCAAAAAAAGGTAATTACAACTCAATGATTTATTCGTCAGAATCTAAACTGTCATTTTAATTCTTTAAAAGTCCGTAATAGTCTTAAAAACCGTAATAGTCTTGAGAAATAAATAAGAGATGTAAGAAGTAAACGAAATTAGTTAATTATTCAGTTACTTTCAAATAAACAATGTCTATTTCTAAACAATCGATAAGAAAAACAAATTGCTTCTCTCTAGCGATTTTACATTACGATAGTTTTCGTATAAAAAAGGGATCCTTATTTTAATGCTCAATAAGGCTTGGTGAAATTTATCTATCGTGCTTGTATCTCCAGAAGGCGAATTATGCTCGCTAAAAATCGCCGAGAAATTCGGAGCACGATAGCACGATAGATTATGCAAATGATATTGATATCGCAAAAAAAGTGATTCTCTCGAATAACCCCAATAAATTTCGTCCTCGTAATCGACTTCCATGTATATTTTCAGCGAATAAAAACTACAATTTCATCATCTTATCTCATACGGAATGACATATAATCCGAAAAGAGACGCGCTCGTATATCGTGTAAAACATTATCCTAACAGTTATATTACTCTCTCGCGTGTAATTGGACAAACAGCATCTTAAAATAAAATCTGACTTGATTTTAATTTAAAATATTTCCCGAGTAAAGTTATAATTTGGAAATATCAAGAGTCATATGTATAATGCACGTACTTCCTTTTTTCATTCATAAAAATAAAAAAGTTGCTTTATTAAAGTTGCTCAAAGTTGATAGTAATTAATGCCGCCGGAATCGAACCTAAGTAGATCAAAACTCACTCGTAGCGATACGTTAAAAATTGAAGTATAGGAAGTAGGCTTGGCCATCTCGGATCTCTCTCTGTCGGTCCATTGCTATTTGTTTTGGCAACTAGTTAACGCACATTTGACGTTGTCGCACGCGTAGATATTTTTGACAGGTTCACATTTTGAAATCACTCTTCATGCTATTCATCTCTTGACAGATATGGATTTTAGGACTCGTTGATCAAGGTTCTCGAAAATTTATGATTCCCAGAGAATCGAGAGATACAATTTCCAGACGTATGGATTTACTGTATCATGAAGGAATCGTAAATTATTATTTCACATGATAATAAATGTGACTTGATCAATTTAAAAAAAGATTTAAGTTTCCACCCCATAAATATAAATAAATATTGGCTCATTAAGATATCTTATACTGTGTGTAGCGATTCGATAAGTAGGGAAAAGGGGGGGTAAGACGACGACCTTAAAGTTTATTGATTTTTCGTAATTTCTGTGCTGAGATAAAGAGATCAAGAGATTTATTTTGAT
>NW_017259234.1:358436-364855 GCF_001594045.1 Atta colombica | reverse complement strand
AAAAATTATAAAGTTGTTAAATTACAAAATATAAAATAAATTACAATTCTTTGAAATTTAATTTTTTTTAAGAACATATTAATTTCGTCATCTTGCCCCCATATGTGAATAAGATGACTTTTAGTAGTGAATAAGATGACGAAAAGTTCAATTTAAGCTAAAAATATACTTTTTATGAATAAAAAAAGATTATATTATAATATTTATATTGTTTTAATATATTACAAGAAGTTTTAGAGAAAAATATAAACAAAATAAAACCTTTATATAATTATGAAAATAAAATTATTGAAACGTTAACATTAACATCATTATATTTATATATTATACGAGTATATACTGTAGTAATTACGTAATAAACTTATTAGTAAAATATACCTACTTGCTACTGTGTGTCAAAAATAAAATAAGATTTAAATAAAATTATTAAAGAACATTAGAACTAAGCTTGGATATCACAATTATATCATACGAAATCTAATATCTTAATATTATACAGAAAAATGTTTATAATTAGTCTTATTTTTAACCAAGTATCTTATATGAGACAAACGTGAAAGAAATAAAATATAAATGTTAATTTTTGATTGTGACATTAAGAAGTATTTTTTATGTAAAACTATGTAACATACAGGAACAATGTGTACATATTACATAATTCTTCTCTTTTTCATAGGAATGTCTATATTAGTCATATCTATATTAATCATATTGTATTGTGGGAAGAAAGATTTGAACCATGAGCATCAAATTATTTGAGTTGCGAAAACGTCACGCGTAATCACACGTGAGTACATAACTTACAATCTGCCTTCATGAGAACGTCATTTTATTCATACACGACTATCTTATTCACAGTTACCGTATATTTTCATTTAATTAATAAAACTATTGTAATGCGAAAAATAAAAAAATATTAATATGTTATTGTATTCGATTTTAGTTATACAATTACAATTTTATTAAAAAAATGAAAGTATTTACTATAATTATGTCATTCTTTATTTACAAATACTGTAAAATTACAAGTGAATGCATTCAAAACACATTTCTTAATATATTATCTATTTTTGTAGTCGGATTGAATTCAAACTATAAGAGATTATGTATTATTACCTAAAGCCTTTATGAGTTTAGAGATTAAGCATCTTTTCATCTATTCTATCTTTAAAAAATTAACAATTCGTCTTACCCCCCTAACCCCTATGTATGTACAAAATATATGGTAAGAAATGAGAAGGCCTTATCGATCTATGCTAGATCTTAATGCTTAATTAATATTTGAATTTATACAGGGTGTCTCGCAACTACTGTATTTCTTGTTAAAAACATATTCTTGAGATAATTTCGAAACGAAAAAATACAAAAACGTCGAGATTACAATAGTTTTTGAATTACAGCAATTGGTTAAAGATAATTTATAATTCAAAAACTATTGTTATAACCTCGATATTTTTGTATTAGAATTTTTTTTAAATGTTCAAAAGAATCCAGAAATAATTATAAAAATTATAAAAATAAAAATGATTTTTTACTTATAAACATTTAAAGTTAATTTATAAAATTCATAAAATTATTAGTTTCGACATTTTCGTATTAGAATTTTCATCTCAAAATTATCTTCTATCTAAGAATACGTCCTCAAGAAGAAATGCGGTAGTTGCGAGACATCCTGTATACATACTCAATTCTACAACCACGCGTTAAAATCATTTTTAATCTTTAAACGCAATCTTAAACCAAAGGGAGTAGTAATATAAAAATTAAATTACCAAGCAATTTAATAATATAGATGCTAATAAGCATCCTAAAAAGCTGTAAATAATTTGATGCTAATAAACATTTTAAAAATATAATATTTTATTTCTTATTGTTAAAAATATATGTTTCTATGAAAATTAACATAGGAAAATATAGAAATCTTGCTCTTAACTTTTGTAATTTGTCGAGATTGTATCAGCTTTGACTTCTACGTGCCTCTCGCAATAGGTCGTACGCATAAAACTGCCGTATGCATAAAATATCTTCGCATAAAACACGAAGGCACTTCTTCTTTCAGTATTCTTTCAAAATGTACGCTATGTACTATTTTACACAAGCGCAGTTGGTTTTTTTGGAGTTTTTGTTCCTTGAGTATTTACAAAAATTAATATTAATGTTTATTTTTACAACGTAAAAATAAACGCATAATGATAAATTATTGCGTTATGACACAGATAAAATAAAGGCTCATGCATAAAAGAGTATTTTAATCCTTAACGTGGAGTGCTAGCACCCTTCGAAACTTATAAGCGACGTTTCATAAATTAAACATAACACGGAAAAGAAGGGAAACTTGGCTTTTTATAGATGCCGCCGTCATGACCAAAGATTAAAAATGTTCGTCCGTAAAGGAAATCCGCATAACATCATGTTCAACTGTCTAATTTGCCAAAGAAATACTAAGAAAAAAGTATTCACTATTTATGACATTGAGTAGTAAAATAATTATAATTAGAAGTTCCATTTTTATGATTATTACTACTATGTTAGTAATAATAGTACCATATATATGTAAGTTCTCTCAAACATGAAAAAAATTGTACTATACGTTATAATTTCAAATATTCATATAATAAAACATCAAGACATATATAATAAATAAAAAATTTATTTTTATTCGATAAATGCAATCGCAATTATAATAAATATAATTTTCTTAAATTCTCTTATTATTTATTAGGTGTGGGAAAGAGTTCGTGGCATTTTTAATACATTGGGAGTACAAATTAGTTCGGTCCGTTTCCCTAAAGATGGCTCCAGCTGTTGTGAATGGTTCATAGTGACAATTGATTTTGGCGGTTTCAGAAAGGTTACATCTGCTAATAATATTCAATTTATCATTTTGAGTTTCATATAAAAACCTTGATTTTTACTGCGTTTAAAATATCGAATTTTGTATTAACCAAGCAGCATTTGCGGGAGGTTTTGATTTTCTGCTTTAATTGGAAGAAAAGTGCGGCTGAAGCCCATCGAATGCTTGTCGAAGTTTATGGTGACACTACTCCAACTGATAAATCATATAGGGAATGGTTTCGACGCTTCAAGGATGGAGATTTCAGCGTTGAAGACAAGCCTCGCTCTGGACAGCCAAAAAAATTCGAAGACAAAGAATTAGAGGCATTACTCGAAGAAGATCAGAGTCAAACGCAAGTGGAGCTTGCAGAATCATTGGCAGTAACTCAACAAGCCGTTTCTGTACGATTGAGAGCCATGAGAATGATTCAAAAACAAGGAAATTGGGTGCCTTATGAACTGAAACCGAGAGACGTTGAAAGGCGATTTTTCACTTGCGAACAGCTGATTCAAAGACAGAGAAAAGGTTTTTTGCATCGGATTGTGACTGGAGATGAGAAGTGGATATTCTATGACAAGAAGAAAAAATACTATGCTAAGCCCAGTCAATCGTTGTCATCGACCTCAACATCAACATCACGGCCGAACTTTCATGGTTCGAAGATCATGCTCTGTATCTGGTGGGACCAAAAGGGTCTTGTTTACTATGAGCTGCTGAAACCTGGCGATTCCATTACGGGCGATCGATATCGGCTACAATTGATTCGTTTGAGCCGTGCATGCGAGAAAAACGGCCGGAATACGAGCAAAGACGTGATAAAGTTATTCTTCTTCATGACAACGCTCGGCCTCATGTCGCTAAAGTCTTAAAAAAATATTTGGAAACGCTCAAATGGGATGTTTTATCGCACCCGCCGTATTCTCCGGACATTGCTCCTTCTGATTACTTGTTCCGAAGGATGCAGCAAATCACCGGTTCACTTCTTTCGCAGAAATCGAAAATTGGCTCCAAAATTGGATCGCCTCCAAAGACGAGTTATTTTTTCGAGATGGAATTCGAAAATTGCCTGAGAGATGGGAAAAAGTAGTAGGCAGCGATGGACAATACTTTAATTAATCTGTTCATTCATTTTGTTTTGAAATAAATGCATTTTTGAACACAAAAAAACGGACCGAACTAATTTGTACTCCTAATATAATAATAATAATAATAACTAAAAAATATGTTAAGAAGAAATTAAAGATTTTCAAACAGTGATATGTAACGACTATTATTAGTAGAATTATCTATATTTGCATACACAGAGAGAATTTTGCTCAAGTATCCCATTTAACTAGATATAGGTCTGAAAATAATTTTGTTAAATCAAAATTTTTAGGTAGCGCACTCAAACTGATTGCTAGAATGTCAAAATGTATCCTATCTACAAATTTATTTTCAGTATCTAACTAAATTTTACGGATACTTCAAACAAAATCGTTCTCTCCGTGTAGTTAAAACTCGTATAAATACATAAATTATAAATATATAGTTGTCCCGAAAAATGACTATACATTATAATTAAATTATGATAATTACAACCATTTTTTTTTCTCTGAGTGAATGTGTCAAATACACTGTTAGATATCAAAGACCCAATCTCTTGAATTAAAAGTAACATTTTATTACACAAAGAATTATCTTTTGCAACAAACTGTATTTCAAATGCGCATTTCCACATCTGGAAAGTGTCCTTTTTTTAGTTACTGAATAAAACGAGGAATAACATTCGTCGAATAAATCGATCTAAAATTGTTTTATTATGTCGTTTACTGACGTGTAAATTGAACTTTTTAATGTAATTATAATATAAATGGATTTTATTTTTCCTTTTTGCACGTAAAATAATCTGTGTTAATTAAAATGAGATAAAAGGTGCGAGTATTACTGCAACCACGCGTGGGTTTCGCGTTAAAAAGTGCTATTAATTAATTAACGACGCCTGCGGACTTCGCACGGCTTGTACGGGAAATTTGCCAAAAGACTCAACGTTGGCGGAACAATTGCTACAAAGCAGCGTAGTAGAGATCATGATAAAAAAAAACAGTTGGTGCATTGTTCTAATTTTGTCATGCTCGATGGTAAACAGTTTCCCCATTCGCGAAGTGCGCTGGTACATCTGATAAACAAGCACGGAGTACAGAAACAATCTCGATCAACATCAAATTTAACTTGTTATCGCGAAAATGAAAACGAAACTGAAGGGAGTGCGTTTTGTTTAAAAAATAAATAAATAATTCAATTGATTTATTTTGTGCATGCGTATTATTAAAACTTTATTTATATGTATTTCTAAAGAGATTAATTAATAAAAGTTTGATTAAAAATATACACAACGAATCCAGTTTCATGCAGAAATCGGATAAATCGAAAATGACACACGGACGAGAAACATTCCCTTTGTTACAATATTTATTCCCAACGTGATTGCATTATAGCATGCAATAAAAACAGGATATTCTCCATGCGAAAAATTATATTTTTTTGTACTGTACTTTTTCAAACATAGTAAAATTCATCAAATAAATTACTCTAAGTTACTTAAATTACTTAATTTTTAGTAGAGCTTCGCTGAAAAAGATCTTAATTATCAAACTTTCAGAGAGTATTTGAAATGGAAATGTTTCACAAAAAACAAATTCTCGATACGAACAGGTCGACTTAGATTTCGCTAAGAAATTGAGAGGAAATGTATTTCTGCTATGCTTGTCTACATATCGTTCCATGCTGCACTCTCGCTTGCCACTCTCGTAGGCACTTCATCCGGAGCTTTTTGCCCTCCAGAACATTTTCCATGGAGAAAAAGAGAAAGAGAGAAAAAGAAGTTGTGCGGTATATAAATATCTTTATATATCCCCGCCCCTTGTCAGAAACAAATGACTCGATTAGAATAGAACGCCCATTAACGTGTCGTAGACTCTCGATTTCGATATTTCCATTAAATACAATAAACAGGAATAATTTGAAAAAATAATTTCTGAACAATTCGCGTACGAATAATTTTCGAAAGCGACAAAATGTCCTGCAATAAGCTCCTGTATTTAGAAATTGGAATAATTTAAAGCTCACTCTCATCCTTGCTTCCAGACGATCGATTTTAAAACTATAGGTTTGTTTACTGTGTGAAAAAAAAAAGAATATCTATGATTGGTTGCCGGGAGGCAAAGAAAATTAGATTCGGATGAAATTCGACAAAAATGCCTTCGTTTAACTTTGTTTGATATCACGCGAGATTGCATCGTTGAATTTGTATGCATTTTTCCCGCGCGACACGTAGATACTAAATTCGCAAGTGAAAATGATGAATGATATATCAAGATAATGTGTGTCATCGTCGCGCATTCATTGATAACAATCAACGTCACTTAACGTCACTTCGTCCCGCGCAATCGCGTTGTGTCGATATAAAGGTTTATATGGGTTTATAGGTCGTAACAATGCAAACAATGACGCATGCACTTATCGGAAATTATCCGACGTGATTTCTCTGTGTTGAGGGACCGAAGGATTTCGTTGAACATCCAAAATGACGGACGGGTAATTA
>NW_017259234.1:353955-358336 GCF_001594045.1 Atta colombica | reverse complement strand
TATCATCCTAGAAAATCGGAGAAACAATAAAAAGCTTCTGAAACACTTGATAATAAAATACAAATGTTAATAATAATTAGATAATTAAATAACACAAGCAACGTTTATTAAATCTTTAAAAATGAACTAATTTATTACAACATTAAGAATTAAAAATATAACGAAACGCAAATGTTTATTAACATTGCATTTTCCTAATGTTAAACGTCTTGTTTGCTATTATTAAGAGTTTGCTATTATTAAGAGTGCAGCATAGTAAACTATTTTATATAGTAATTTTATCGTGTTAATCCGCGTCTGTTTGTCTGCAAGATTTCATAGAAATGACTTAACTTTTAAAATTCTATTTTCGACAAGAGGACCTTGTTTAGATACACCGATATCTAATCAATTGACTGTAAAGCCTGATTTTTAATTTTTTATTAACTTGTACACGAACAGAATTTTCTTTTAAAATTTACTGTTAAAATATGACTTAAAAAATAGTTGTGGTACAATACAATATTTTAAAGAAAAAGATTTTATCATGCACTTCAGTAAAATTAATCAAACTTATCTTATACTTTATTGTAGTTTTATCAATGAGAAAGATTTACATAAAATTTTACGAAATACATTGTTGTCTCACGATTATCATATTTTCATAATCTCTAAAAAAAAATTCTCTCTGTGTAGTTTAGAATTTTACCTAATGAATGTAAAAATTGAGTTTTCACTGCAAAATCATTAGTTTAATTAATCATAGATAGAAAAGTACAGTAATTTTTACATTTATCATCAGGCATAAATCTAACATAAGTTAAGACCGGACCTAAGGGCTAAGAATATTAAAGGTCAATTTTAAATAGAGTTCGAAACTTTTGCCGGAATTAAACCGAAACACTTAACTACATATCAATTTCAATCGAAAACCAAAATTAAAAAATAGAAATCCTATGAAGGTTATATGTATATAGACATATATCATATATTTTTTCTTCATAATTTATTGAAATAATAATTAAATTTCGGCCAAAATCGAAAATTCCGTTGTGCCAATGACAACCGAAATTTCAGTTGTGCATTAATTTTGACCAAAGAATATAAGTATTTCTTCTTCATAAATATCATAATTTAATTATTGAAACAATAATTACAAATATTAAAATTAACATTTATGAAAAAGAGCTATATGGTTTCAAAATTGACACGTAATGAGTATTCATTTTTAGTTTCGATAAAAGTTTTGATCGGATTCTAAATTTTTAACGAAGTTCTTCCAATAGTTATAGGTTTTTCGCTGCACTACTTAGTTATATTTGCTGCAAAGGATTATTTTATCGCAAAACGTTATACAGTCCTCTTTCTGTTTTAGAAATAGAAAAATTATCGGAATTCGGATTTCGCGTTAAATCCCACACTTCTTCTTCCTTCGCAAATTGCGATTTGCATGGCGCAATGATAATTTTTATATGCAAATTTGGTTGGTCGGTTTCCGCTTTCCAATGAAATTGTCAGTGAGCGTAATTTCGTATCCGAATAAATTGCCGTCTCGGTAGGGATGAGCTCCGCGGTTTATCCGATGTTCTGCAATGTCCTGGAATTCCCACGTGTGCGGCAACGGAATTTACAATAACGGTGGATAACTCGAGTGAGATAAGAGATACTCAGTAGAAAATAGTTTCGTCGGAAATTGTAAGTTGCTCCACAAAACGACGTGCCCTGAAATGATACTCCGGAACGAAGTACGTGAGAATAGACAACTACGATGATCCTTTTATAGTTCTATGCAAGATATCCGAGAACCAATGAATGCGTGTGTAGCTTTAATTATTAATTAAATAATCTCACTTAAGTTTGAACTGAAAGTATTTGTCGGAACATCTCACTCTGATTCGAGGTAGTTCCACGAAGATCAGTAATTTATCACAAGTATAATTTTATAATTTTGTAATAAATTAAAGTTTTGATAAGACAAAGTTCAAGTTTTACTAAGACAAGTCTTTTTCTGAAAAAAGATTTCAACTGACGCTTGGATCCTTTCCTAAATATAAAGTTTGTCCAATTAGTCTAGGCGCGAGACAAAATAAAGACGGTCGTAAAGTAATCGTTCTCGTCGAAGGGCCGTGCAGTTATTTCTGGAAAATTTCACAACGCTGCGTTTAAACGTGTTACACGAGCGTTTAAACGGTGCGATGTTGGGATAAATATTATTAACACGTAGCACGCATGTTATATCACGTGCCGCACCACGTCAATTCCACTCGTGAGGTCTCGCTTTCCTATGATACTTTCGAAAACGTGGAGGCCAGTGATCGTTTTCGTTTGAGCCGCAACAAACGACTTGGACCCATTAGCGTCTTACTAATAAATATTGGCATCACTCGCTGCCAAACACTATTTTCTACTAGTCATCGTCGTTCCAATTTTTTTGACGAATTTCAAACGCCCGGATGCCTAAAAAAACGCTTGTGATAATGAGAAAACTGACATTTTCTCCTCAAATGAAAATTGTAGTTCTCAATGTCAGCTCCAATCAAATTCAGAATATTGTAGCTGTTGAAATTAAATTATTTGATAGATCTCTTGACACACACACACACACACACACACACACACACACACACACACAGAGATCTCGAATTTATTCCAATATTAATTTCTTGGAAAATTAATTAGAAAAAAAAGCATCTTTCAATCATATTTTTATCGTTTGTTCCAACTAAAGACGTAATAAAAACAGATTATGTATTTCTATGAAATTGTCATTCAATTTAGAAAGAGTGAGGTAACTTAAATCATATCGCTCTTTCTCTTTAATCTAATAAAATTATTATTATTATTATTAATCTTATATACATGCTTTATATATACATATTTACGCACTTATGCATGATTTTTTGTACTTTTCTTTTTGCACATTATTATTACTTTACATATTATTCCTTTTTTCCTTTATATTATTCTTGTTATCAGAACTGAGCATATATTTGACTTTTATTTATTATACTCTTATTTAAAACACAGTATTTGCAATACAAGCATATTTCGTATTTCAACGGAGTACATGAAAGTATTACATATTTTGTATTTAAAATCGAAAGATTGAAAGTTTTTTGTATTTTATAATTCAAATAATGAGATTGATTGTCAATCTTATTGTTAGTAGGTATATGAAATACAAAATACAGAATTAAATGCTGCCATGAAATACAAAATACAAAATACAATTGTCTTATAAATACTGTTTTTCAAATAAAAGTATCTCAAAATATCCAATCCGAGGCGACCATTTCTATGATCATCGACAATCATTTCATCAATAATGTTTTTAATCGACACCATTTAACCGACATTGATTTAGCCGACAATATTAATTGATCGACATAATGAAATCATCGACAATGTTTACATCACACTCGTTTTAATGACTTTGTATTTACGTACATATGTACGTAAAGCTGCGTTTATATGTCATATTTTGATCGGTAATTTCACAACCGGTAATTTTACATTAATTTCCTCGCAAAAGAAATATTAAGTGGACCTAGCAAAAATGACAGTACAAATTATACGATATTTTCATATAATTCCCCATGATCAGACAAAACAATTTTTGCCATTTGTCCAACAGCATTCGACGAACTGTGCTTATTACGTAAAGAGAATGAAACGACTAATACTCACCTTTGAGTCTACACTGGTAGAATCAACATTTTCATACATAGGCATCATTGATGGTGCGTTCCGAATTGTACATGAAGCGCATGATGCATCATTTGTCATTGTTGTACAGCAAATAGAGAAAAATGCTATTTAACGTCACACGGAAAAAACATATTTGTTGAATTAACTGGAATTGTGGAAAATGAACGGTCCAGAATTCTAGTTATAAGTTTACTTCTACTTATTTACTAGATTTCTGGTTAAATTTATCAGAATTCTGAAATAATCAGAATTTAATAAACCAGCAATCTAGTAAAACTTTCATTTAAAATTAACTTAACGTTCATTTTTCATCACAATTCCAGTTAATTCAAATATTTTTTTCTGTGCATGCGCTTCCATAATTCGGAATACCCTTATTCAGTAACAGAGTTTGGTAAAATAAATGTTGATGTATATATTGTCGGTGATTTCACCATGCTGGTCAATTAATAATGTCAATTAAATAATGTCGATTAAAACATTGTCGGTGAAATGATTGTCGATAATTTCATACAAACCCGTCCTTGTTATATTAATGCCGTTTTACTGCTGCTTTATTTGTACTTTTTAAAGCCTTTTTTTTTTATATTACTGTTTTTGCGCTCGAAGAGACTTGTCCCAGAGCGCATAATAAATGAGCTTTTCTCTCTTTTTCTCTAAAGTATTAAATTGAAAAGATGCTGATATATTCCAT
>NW_017259234.1:351434-353855 GCF_001594045.1 Atta colombica | reverse complement strand
TAACTTATTTAGTTTATGACTCTAATAAAAGATAAAAATACAAAACAAAAAAAGTATTTATTAGTAATAAGAGTATTATTTATCGTCTTGAGTGCGATGCACGATCACACAGATTTACACTTGACATACTCTAACAAGTATCATAAAATATGTATATAAAATTGTACAAGGGCGGCCGTTACTTCGCCAAATCGACGATGAAGCACCGAGCAGTTGTTTAATGTTGCAGTGCCAGGCGAAGACATCGGAAAAGTTTCAAGACGGGAAATTTATGTCGGAAATTATGCGGACAAACGCGCTAGAATGGCCACGAACTTAATATTATTAAGGATTATTTGCATCACGTCTCTGAGGAAAAAAAAAGCCCAGTTGTCGTCGTTCAATAAAATACGGTTTTCCTAACAAGCTCGGGACGAAGTTGCAGTTTCTCTGCAGACGTTTTGACCTCCTTATCGAGTTCTCTTCACTATATCCCATTTCACACGTTAATAATACTCACATTATTCTCGCATCTCTAGCATCCCGAATTTTTTAATGATATGATACCTTGAGCTAATCGAGGTTTCATATGAAGACCAGTAATTATTGTTTTAATGAAATATAACAAATGACACAATTCCGCGAACCTCAATGCTCTACTTGAATAAACTTAATTTGTAAAGTATACGGATTTTATATAAGTCTGCGATTATATATAAGAACTATTATTCCAGCTTTAATACTATTTGCCAATCATTGTGATTACTATTCCGAGAAAGATAATATTACTCCGAAGCGTTAATCTGATTTTTCACAGATTTAAATCCCTTTTGCGAGATTTTCGCGTATAGAGAGATTTAACTCAAATTTTTCCTATATTAATTTCATAGGTACTCAGTAAACTGAAATGTTCATTCTGTTCTTAATTAAAGATAGAATCGCTGCCGATAAATGTGAGATGGAACGGATGTTGACTGATATGTAATCGATATGATTAATTCATTTCGGAGCTTTCAGTGAAACGAGGAGGTGCTTAAGAGAGTTTTCTTGATACGCTGTATCCCAATCAGCTTTTTTTGTTGCGGGCTTGTCGTACTTGTATGGTGAGTGCACTTAGGTACTTAAAAAAATCTCGTAGCCAGGCGAAAAAATCTATTCCCGGCGGTGTGGGAGCTGTTTCTGGACGCAATGGAAATTTACTTACTACGATCGATCAATCTAGGTGCACGCACATGCTTAGTTACACTGATTTTAATGAGGCCGCGGCGAGGAAAGTGTCTAATTATATAAACGAATCGCTGACGCGTCCTCCTTTTTATAGCTCCATCACGACGTTGAAGATAATTACGAATGCTATAAGCGACAATGTAAAACGCCTACATATAAAAATAGGCCGACCCTGAATCATTATATCGTAACTAACAATTTTTGAATATAAAAAATTGCAATTGACAATTGTCTTAATATTGCAGGAAACTAATAAGTCAATTCTAAGCAGAATCGTAAGGCTCATAATTTGTTCCCGTAAACTTGTGACTGTGTGCGTGTGGAATGTTCATAACTTTATGCAATATCTTTACGGCAGCTTTTTGCTAACCGTAAGGTTTATGAGAAATCATATAAATATTTACGAATGATCGTACGTCTTACGCGTACGCATAGAATTATAATTCCAGTCATAAGTTCTTACAGATTTTACGAGAATAGATTACGATTCTGTTTAGAATTGACTCATAAATATCGATGGAGATATGTTATCAATTCGATTAATGTCCATCTTCACCAATATATAATAGATTAACGTTAATCTTCGTTCAACTTCTCATCTTTTCCTAATTTTTATCTACATTAATAGAAACTAAATGTTTGAACGAAACAAAAAATACACACCAAAATATTCTATAATAATATCAAATATTGTCACAATATTATCAGACGTAAATTTATACAAATTTAAAAAAAATTATAGAAAATCGTGTAAATTTTAAAATATTTTCTTGATTTCAAATGCGTCAAAAATTTGTAATACCAATATAAAGTAAGTAATTATATTATAAGATATGATCGACGAGAAACAATTTTTGCGCAATTTCCGACGATCTCATTGAATTTAGAGCGATCGAATTTACAAGCTTATGTCGCGCACTGCACGAAATATAACATGCAGTTAAGACAGACCAAAATAAACGTACATCGTTGAATAATAAAATAAACAATATTGTATCCCGAGATATTCCCGAGATTGATTTTGCTTTCCTAGGTAATTTATTTGACCATATCATTCGTCACGGAACATAAGATGCTAATCGCAATCATCGACGTTTTCATTTTTAGATTCCAGCAATCGGATGTAATCTTTAAATAAATTGAGATATTTGACGAAATTAATAATACAATTGTTACTTATATAATCAGAGTATCTATCATCGTTAGTTCTGCTTC
>NW_017259234.1:336505-351334 GCF_001594045.1 Atta colombica | reverse complement strand
ACAAAACGTCGTACGGTAAAAAAATTGAATTTCGTGGAACGAAGCAGAGCTAATAGATGATAGATTATATACATATTATAAAATTTCATATTATACTTTTTTTATTTATTGTTATTATATTTTGTTTTACTCCGGAATATGTTAGTCGCAATGTCCTTTGTCTTCTATCTATTAGGGCTGTGTGATTTGGACTATTACAATAAAATCACGAGTCTTTTAAAATTTGGAGACTTAAACTTAACTAGAAATACCTCGATCCTAAGAAACCAAGTGGACAATCCTGTAAAGATTGCGTCAGATTCTGGCAACTTCTATGAAAGGAAATACTTGCGTATATAATTAATCATATAGACAGACTCAAGATGGACAAACATAGCTATTGCACGACAGACTAGGAAATAGGCAGGGTGTTTGACGAACGCTAAATGATATTATTTATTCTGACGCAGCGATGCGCGACCGCATCGTTGTGGATTTGTCAACGGCATTTCTCCGACGTCTTGTGACGCGAGCGCAATGTGATGATTGTATTATCTTCGTCCGAGGGAAATGGGCGACACGAGAAAAATGCAGCGCTTTTAAGTGAAAATAGTTTATTACTATGGAGATTCTCTCGCACGTAATGCATATGTACATAAATGGCTCTCTAGGGCTAAAAAGGGTCCATAAATTCTCCCGTCTAGCCACGTGGATTAACAGCCTCGGGAAAATGTGTTTGCTGATTTTAATCTTCAATTGTACAAAAATGTTAGAAAATTATTGATTTTTTTTTTAATTAGCTTCTATTCTTTCTGCACGCAAAAAACGATTTTGATAAAATATCTAAAAATTTAGGTGCAAATTTAAAAATAATTTTGTTTTGACCATCAATATAATTATGTACAGTAGTTTAAACTAATTGCTGAAATGTTAAAACTTTTTACAATATCGTTCATTATATCATTTAAGCGTTTACATAATAATTTTGATAGTCCAAAATTATTTTTAGATCTGCATCTAGCTAAATTTTTAGATAGTTCAGCAAAATCATTCTTTCTGAACGACATTTCCTGTCTAAACTAAATTCTTTAATTTATTATATAATTCTGTCTTTACACAAATAGAGAGATTTTATGGACACTTGACTCTTATACATGTATAAGAAGATACGCAATAATGGAAGTACGTTTGGTAATTCTGACTAGACTTAACTGTGCCTATAAATATTGGTCCTTTGAGGTAATAGGTTCATAACATGATCAGAGATGCTTTGAAAATACTCGAGAATTCCTTTGTCAAAAGGATATAAACGCATCTAAATAAATAAATAAATAAATTACTACAATGTAATATGAATAAGGCAAAATCGATTTGCGTAAGAATTCGTCCCAAATTCTTAAATTTATCTTGCAACTATATCGAGTACAACGATCTATATCTGTCTCTGTTTATAATAACAATTATAATAATTGATATTTCATTAACGTTTGAATCCATTAACGCTGAATCGCTGAATCAGCAAATGTTCGCAATATTTCGCTCCTGTCAAAGATTTTGCTTCAGTTTTGGACCCAAATAGCATTAAACAGTAGCAATATACTCTCTTCCTTATTCAAGAATACGGAGATGTCTTTTAGCGCAGTTTTGCAATGAATAGAACTTACTGGAAATGACTTCGCAGTCTACCAGTTATGGTTCGGCTGTATCTAAACATTACTCGGTCTATACAATTGGTCCTGTCGGCTGCGAAGAACGAGGAACTCGAGAGATTGCTCGAGTTATCTATTATACTTACTGTCGACGTTTAATTGATGATTGAAAATAAAATTATCAGTATCGCGTTGCCGTATTATAAACGACACTTTAGTTCGAAATTCGATCGTCTTTTCGATATTTCTACCAGGTTCAATATAAAATCAGGTACGCCTAAGAAAGGTCCTTTCTATCAAGATTCATGTTTTAACATCAGATGAAAAATATATTGAGACGTAATGGACACTATACGATCTATTTTGAAAGAAATTCATAATTTATAAATACGTTTCTTCGAAGATTTATGTTCATAAATTATTAGACGATTAATCCTCGAAAACTTTGGCTAATTGAAAATCTATTTTCTGTAATACAATCTTTGTCGTCCGACGTATATCATGATATAAATATTTCAGAGATAAGTTTAAGGCTAGTATTCATAGTCAATTCTTATATTTAAGATCTTAAGTACAATTTTAAGATGTGATAAACCAATCACAGAATTGTATTAATATCTCAAGCTTACTTAAGACAGTCTTGAAATAAGAATCGATTACGAATATTAGCCTAAGTTCGACATTCTTTCTCATCGTAGAATTCAATAATTCGAAACATTTTGTAATATTCGCCGTTGGAGTTCATTTCTTGATATGTGCCGCGTGCAAAATGGTGCCAGAAGTTTCACCTGCTGCGAATGAGAATAATATCTGTGTAGCTCTACGATATTTTAAACTAATTTAAAGCGAAGGATTATGGCTCGCTGAACTACTCCGCGTCTATTTGCTGCAAATATTCGCGCTGCAAGACGCGCTTTAAATAAATATTGTACGCCTCTACCAAATTGATCATATGTACGTAGTTCAGTTCAAATAAATATATGAGATGTTAAAAGCATGGATATAATCACTCTCTAAAACATTTAAAATGACTCTCACTCTAAAGGTAAAATCTTACTTTTAAGGATTGAGCCACACTCTTTCAAGATTAGCTCAATTTTCATTCTTTAGAGTGAGATTCCACTCTAAAGAATTTAGAGAGTAACATTTGTATTTTTGGATATGCATTCATTCATAAAATATCGAGTATCACAAAATATCCATGGGTTATTAATTAATGAGAAAGGAAGACCGGGACATTGTTCAAGAGAGCTCGCCGAGCAATTCTCGCACGTTGCACATAATACCTTCCTTATTGAACTTTTCCGATAGCAGCGATGATGTGGAACGATGCGTACGAACGGAAGATCGATCCGCGAGTGAATGTGACCGCTAAACGTTTTATCAGACGCACTAATAAAAAAAGCGACCTTGACATTGCTGAACGACATAAAGGCAGCTTTATACATCTTTATATCTCATTACAGCGAACGCGCATCTTCACTCGGAAGTAATACATTCATTCCCTTCCGCAATAATTTTATTTCGCGCGCAGACACAAAGAAAGAGTGTACATATTTAAAAAGAAGAACATGTTCACAGACATGTTTTCATTCCTCGCTGAGACTCTCGTCCGGCCGGTCGTCCTCGTCAAGCCCGATCATCCGGGTGGCATCTTCTTCTGCTTGGTGAGTTCCAGCAATACCGGATAATGCAGATCCGGACAATACTCCGGACTATTCTCCAGCAGCTCCAGATGCCTCGACCACACCATGTCGTCGTACCGTTCTGTCTGACGCGCTATGAAGCCACGTTTGATCGACGCCTCGGCAAACTTCTGGAATGTCATGCCACGTCTAGGTGCCATCACCAAGGCGATCCCGTCGTCAGTGAGCCAGCCATAGATCGTCTCCACCAGATCCAAACGAGCGTCGTCGAAGAAGAGGCAGTCGGCGCTTAGGATCACGTCATAAAGACCCGACGGCAATCGAGTATTTTCGTCAGTCGTCCGGGTCTATATCGAGAAATCATAATCCAGATTTCAATCTGGCGGCTGAGACAAGAATCAATGTATTCGCAAATCTCGACTTGGAATACGCGTCACTCTGATTGAATATGAAGTTCAAAGAACGATAGATTCGCTTCGTATATTTGCGAAGGATACTTATACGAGAAGTTTGGCAATTCGTAAAATCGGGAGAATCTGAAACTTTGTACAAATGTAAAAGATAACTCAAGAACTTTAATCGTTTCTCATGACGGAGAGAAAAGATGATTTTATCAGATAAAATAATCTGTCAAACTGTTAAAATAATTTTTTTAATGTATAATCTCTGTAATTTTTCAAAATAATTTTAAAAAATAAAAAAAAAGTTATATAACATTATTATATCTATAAGTAATTGGTATTACAGACATGCAAAATATTATATCGATTCGAAAAAAAGAATTTAAATATTGTACGGAAAGAACGATTTTGCTGTTGTATTTAAAAATTTAGCTAGACAGAAAATAATATTGTTAAACTATTATATGAAATAATAATTATATAGGAAATTCAAACACGATGAGCTGCAAAACATTTTTTTATATTCTACTCAATCAACTTGAGCGTTCTACAGGTATTATTTGATATTTCAAAATAGCTTACGAAATTTGGAAGTTTTAACGTAGTATGTAGTAAAATTTTATCATATTAAGAAACAATTTTAAAGATTGTACTTACATTTGCATATGAATTTCGGCACTTAACTCGTATATGCTCTTATTAACTCCAACTTGTTTAAGATTAAGAGTCTTATTATTATATAGAATACACGTATTATTTCAGCTTACATTGCCAAGAAAGGAGAAAAAAATCTTATTATATATTTCAACAAAATTATTTTCAGATCTATCTAGCTAAATTTTTAGATACTTCAGCAAAACCGTTTTTTCCATGGAATGTGTATATCTCGATCAAGTTTATTCGCGATATATTTCGTGGTTTTGACCAATAAAATAACTCCCTATCCGTATTTTTATTTTATTATTTGAATCCCATTAAGGATATATCAAATGAAATCAATGATTTTCAAATTAAAAAGAAGAAATCTACAGAAATTCGACCGCAAAAATCGATAGAGATACGTTGGAAAGACGTTCAATCTTTCAATGTCGAATTTTTTTTCAGATAAATTCGACAATGGTTTTCGCATAAATAGACGAAGTCAAATGACCGCTTTTGCAATTAATCTCAGTCGATCGAATGATCTTCGATTTTGGTTAGCCAGTGAAAACTTCATTGGTTCCGGTCAAGCGAAAATTTCCCACGAAAAAGATGTCAATTGCATAGAACGTTGCAAGCTACCGGAAGAGCTACAGAGGCTACATCATAAAGACTACCGGAAATGGAGCTGAGATACTTTAGCCGGAAATATCTGAATGGTGTGTTTATGTATCTGAACTGGACATCGCAAAGACGCGGGGATTCTAAGGTTATATGACTTCTTATATGACTTCTTCGCGGTACATATCGAGAAGAATACACAGGAAATCAAGTATATATTATATTTTCTAACTACTACATAGAAAGAAAGAGATTATTCTTAAATCAACCATAATGTACTCATATATAAACAAAAATATTGTAATCTTGCTTCAAAGATATTAGTCTTAATTTATATTTTATTATAAATTTGTTTTGAGGCAAGTATTACTTTGCACTCAATCAAGACTTGCTCAATTAAAAATCTTATATCAATATAAATTCCATCAAATCAAGATTAAAATCTTTAAAGCAAGATTACAATATTTTTGCATATACATACCGTATATGAATATATTATGGTTGGTAAGAATAGTTTTTAAGAATAGTCTTTTTTTTATGTAGGGCTTTTAAATTTTTTAGTGTTTTACTTGAAAATAATTAAAAAATTAAAAATATCAGAATATGATAGCGACATGTAAAAATTACAAAATAAGTAGTAAATTTTAAGCTGTGAGAAGCCTTAAGTTCATTAAAATTAATTTCCAATATTGATCTAAAAAATCTAAGTT
Organism: Atta colombica; assembly: GCF_001594045.1. NCBI lineage: Eukaryota > Metazoa > Arthropoda > Insecta > Hymenoptera > Formicidae > Atta > Atta colombica. The sequence goes on along the minus strand of NW_017259234.1, from coordinate 345,689 downwards.
AAATTTTTCAACAAGAAATTCAGATGTAACATAATATTTTCGCATATATATTTTCTAGAATATCTCATAAATAAGCAGTGACAACCACATTGTGATAGTATGACATCTCGAAATATACTACAATAAGTCTTTGTTACATGACTCCATAACATAGTACGTGCTTCGCAAGAGATACGTTCTTTCATGATGCCTTTTACAACATATTTTATGAGAGCATAAATTAGGCAATATTTTATAATAGCATAAATTATAATAGCAAAAAAAAATCTCTCTCTCTCTCTCTCTAAAATTGAATCATTGGATAGTGATTGAGTATTATCAATTCTAAATATGCCACTGTAATTAGTAGAGTTAACCGAAAAAGAAAAAAAGTTTGAGCATTATATAATTAAAATACCAATATAAGTTAGTTCCAATATACATTAAATGTATATAAAGCAAGATTAAGGATTCCATGTATCATTGATTTTTTAATTGAATTACATTGTAAATTCAATGATTTTGATTATCAATGACATATTTGGAACTGATAACTCTTGATTATTCATTCAGACAGAACTTATCGTTTTGCCAAACTCTTAGAATCTCTCTTGCCCTTAAACTTTTCTGATTTCAAATCAGGAAATTTTTTCAAAAGCGCCAACTCTATATTATCGCAAAAGTACGAACCACTCTTTGATCGCGGATTATCGTTCCTCTATTTATTCTATGATTCCCGACTGCATTATGCTTCTCTGACAAAGCCTCAATTTTTCTATTCATCGCAATGACCGCAATGACTCATTGATCGTGGCAACGAGTAGCGCATTGCTGTCGGAACGTGCAATCGCGAAACCGGGCGTGTCGATATCCGATGATCCGTCGTCGATTACGGTAGCGAACTCATCGCTATCGTCCTGGTTACAGATGCGAATCACGTCGCGGTCGGAGTTTACGAGACGCATTATTCGATCGCAGGGTCGGCGACCAAGCTGAATTCTATGTCACGATTAGCTAAGTACGAAGCAGACCCTTCGATTCCCAAAGTCACTTGCAGATCCTTGGAATTCATGTAAATGCAAATGTTTCTCGCACTTCCAAGATTTATCTAATTGTAAAACCTGTATATATCACCGGGAATTTAAAACTCGAAAACAAAGTGGATTCCTTGGAAAAATTCCAATGCATAATATTTCTTATTATTGTTGTACGAATTTATGATAATTTAACTTTTCTAAGTACCCAATGTACGAATAGATATTTATTTAATGTAAATGTTAACGTCTGCATCGTGATGATAAAAGTTAAAAAACGCCTTTCTCATTAACATTTTCAATATTTAATTTCCGGCCTTTTTGTAGCTGCGTATAATATCATTGTAGAAGCATTCCCGTCACGTTTCAATATCGCTTTGAGAATATGCTTTTTTGTATTTTTAACTAGGCGCCCACAATTCTTTGTTCGTAGAAATCACATCGAATACAGTCTATTAAAAAGCAATGGAAATACGTTTCATATTGAAGAAATAAAGATGGTGAATAAATGTATTTACGATACACAATTTCAAAGAAATAATGTAATCCTTCTACGATCTAAATTAAAATGAAATTTTACAGAAAATCTGGAAACTGCGGAAATTGTTAAGGCAATTCAAGATGCGATTTCTGTGTGACCTATCGAGTATCTCTTCAATGACTAAAAAGTCCTCTTAATAATTAATTTTCGTTTGCTGACCGACTTCACACTTACTTTTTAATTAAAAAATTTTCATTAGCCTAGTCAAATTTTGATTAGAACAAAATTTTTAACTTAAAAAATAAGTAAGTTTTCGTAAGTCACATATCATACGCAACATTTCTCTCACAATCAATGCAATAGTTTCAATGCACTATTTTAATCGTCGGGCTATCAATCGCTCTTTCAAGATCGAATTTGGACATTCACCTTAACGCGGTTACCGTTGATCGTCATCGTCTGTCGAAGGGCCCTGGCGGCTTGAGCCCACTGAACGACTCCACACTCTACCAGATGCGTCATGTCGTTCCTGGCGACGATGCAGCGCACGTTGTCGACGCTGGTCACGTTACCGTCCGTGAGGGTGACGGTGCTGGGATTGCAGTATTTGGCGGCGAGTACACCGGCCAGACAACTCATGCCACCACCAAGTTCAAGGACGTTCCGATTCCGGCAGAGGCCGTGATTCCTCAGCAGATAGTAGGCCAGACACTCTTCGGACGGCCACACGCACACGTTGCCAGTATTGTTGAAGCCGATCAGCTCGCTCGCTGTGAAACACTTGCTTATCCGACGTATCTGCACGTTGTACGACCGACCGTCCAGCTGAGTCGAGTACTCGCACCAACTGAACTCGCCGTCCGCCAGCATGTTTTCCAGCAGCGCACACTTCAGCAGACCAAAACTGGTGAATCGTCTCACCGACACCTCCTCGTCAGACTCGCTGCCGATCGGCTCTGGCGAGCCTGTCAGCGCTCTGGCTAAGATGCGCCATCGACGTAGAGCGCGAGTACTCCTTTTTGAATTACGAGGATCATTCGTCTCGACCGAGAGTGTCTCCCTACGGGAAAAAATCTCCTGCGACATATCGCAATCAGGCACATCGATCGATACTCGATAACATGTATAATTTCCAGAATTTTCTTCTCAGATTATAAAATTTTATATTTCAAAGGAAAGATTATTTCTTACTACTTCTCCCTGATTTATGCAGTGTCAATTTTCGACTGCATGCAATCACATCTGTGGATGTTCACCGGAAAGATATCTCCTAGTCAAAGAATTTCGTTTGAAGGCTTTTATTGGAGACTTCATCAATGAACTTTCACTTCACCTCGTTGCTGCGAACCTGTGGAAGGCACGTGGGGACAACGCGTGTTCCTCCTCATCGCTGGTAAATGCCATGGATTTGCCGGTTCAGTCGGCGGATCGGGCGGAATCCTCGTCGGATGCTCCGCGTCCTTCTTACCGCAACCGGTCCAGACACCGAATGCATACTTCCTTTCTGACGATACTCCGCCTCGAGGGCTGCTCTCGCCCGACAAGGACGAGGATGGACGAAGGGATGGAACAAGACTAAAAGCACCAAGTCAAGTTCTAACTCGCGCCACGCGGACGATGAGCGTTCTCCACGCGTTGGCTCAGCGCCTGCGCGACTTCTCTCTTCATTCCCTCTTCCTCGCGCTGATCTTCTTCCATCCACACCGTCTCCGCGGGTATTCCCCAAGACGTCGTGTTCCCCGTGCGTGCTTATATATGCTTTGCGCTTTCGTAAAGATGTTCTGTCTGAGCTTTCTGAGATTCGAAGCTCAATGGTGAATCGGGTTCAATAGTGAGTTTGCAGTCCGCATTGCTGGACCGCGCCGCTATTGAACGGCATACATCGAAATTCGTTGAAATTTCTTGAGAGAAGGTATGATGATTTATGCTGGCGAACTCTCGGAGATTTGTCATTCGAACGAGGGCTGTCGCGAAAGAACCATAGAACATTATCGCTTCATGTGATATCTAATGACTTCATGTGTAAGTTGAAACGTCTGTTTTTAATTATTGGTTTTAAGTATGAATTTCTGTTATTAAAATAACTTCTAGCTAGGGGCTTGTAGCCCCTTATATTAAATTGTTAATTTATCGCTCCCGCTGATTCTTTATTATATAAAATTGTCGTTCCAATTTCCTTGCAATATTCATTCGCGAACATTTCATAAAGGTATACAGAAAAAAAAACGATTTTACTAAAGTATTTAAAAATTTAGATAGATACAGATCTGAAAATAATTTTGTTTGGATCATTAAAATAATTAAGCAGGACGCAATATAAATTCATCAACGTTCATTAAGCGTTCTACATAATTATTTTAATCATCCAACATAAAATTATTTTCACAGATCGATATCTAACTAAATCGGTATCTAACTTTTCAAGCTATAATTATGTAGAAAAATATTCCCTCCGTTTTTTGTCAACCTTCAATTGGCAGCATTCTAGAGTTAAAATTATGTAGAACGTTTAAATGTTGATGACAATTTAAACTGCGTCCTGCTTAATTATCTGAATGGTTTAAACAAAATTATTTCTAGATCTGTGTGTCTACCTAAATTTTTAACTATTTTAGCAAAACCGTTCTTTTCATTTATTAATAATATTTAATTAATAATATTTAAACTAAAGTATAATAAATGACATTCACAGCATTGGCTAACACGTGCTCGATGATATAATTATTTCTCGCCTCCTGAGATCGTATTTAAGTTTTATTTCCTATTTTTACGACGCTCTTCGTCCCATCAATCTATTACAGATATACGAGTGCTATAACTTGTCGTGATAGAAAGCCGAGAACGTGAATGTTCCAGTTACGAAGCTTTAATTGCATGGGGTTGCTATTGATAACAAGCATACACAATAGAGATTCTTGCGCATTAAAACATTTTTTAAACATTTTATATAATAAATTCAAAGTCTTACAGCTATCGTAAGCTTTCATGTCGGATCATTTGTATCAGCTTTAGTTTCTATCCGTTCCCTTGATCCTGCCACGATTAAGAAACGACTGTGGCTCGAAACACGTGGCGAAACAATATCTGTGCTCCCTTCGCGCGCAGATATACCGAATTTATTATTATAATAAAGACCGGGGGAAAAAAGAACAATGGGCGGGTATTAAATGCCGTTATAATATACAACCGGCTTATCCGAGCGTGTCATAAGTCTGGGTTTCAACATCGCTACTGAAGATCTAGTAGCTAATGCGCTTTGCGCGTCTCGTGCCAAGGCGTAGATATTAAACTGTCACGAAACTAATGTTTAAATCTTGGCCTAAGTTTCCGGATGAGTGACGAAAAGCGCATCCGTTGATCGCTTCTCGTCTGTTTAAACGATTCGTGTGGTCGCAGTTTCGATCGAAGCAGCGAAATGGTGGAATTCCGGACATGGAATCCGCCACACGTTTATTTTCATCATCAACAATACATACGGCTCGGTGTAGTCTAAATAATAAATAAAGTAATGGATTTTTTATTTATCTTCACGCTCAAAGAGAAACAAAGTGATCATTAACTATATGAGTCATGTTTAACATCGCGTATACGCAATTTATTTCTACACAGAAAAAAAATACATATTATACTATATTCAAATATTAATTACTTATTTCAAAAAGTTATATATTCAAAGCAAATCTATCATAAGTTTCATCACAAGCATCAAATTTATTCAAAATATATTCTGAATTCAATTTTTAAATATATTCTAAATATTTAAAGTTCAATACTTCAATCAAGATTAAATTGAAATAAATTCGATTTGTTTATTATATAAGTTAATTCTTTAAAATTTTATAATATTCTTTAAAAAAAAATAAATTCAACAAGTTTTGAATACATAATAATAAATTTTTTTAATTCGTAGTAATTAAATTTTAAGTTATCAAGAAAAATTCTTCATTAAAGATTACCTAAAAGAAAAAAGTAAATTGAAATTGAATAAATTGAACTTTTTTTAACAATAAAATGATATTTTTCTGTCACACATCACAGATTTTGATTGGCTATCAATTTCTAGCATCGATATACATGCGAATAATTTATTTATTATTAAATAAACACAACGCGTGCGCGCTACCTGGAATTTGTAATTTAAACAATTCCCATGTCATAGTCAGTTAAAAGCAACACAGGAAACATTGTGTATTAATATTTTCTACAGCAATTCAATATCACGGGAATTTAATGCAAGCATTTCACTTTGTATAAATGTGAATAATAAAATAAAATGTGAATAATAAAGGAATATATTCCATTTTGTTTATTACGGTCTTGATTCAATTTAACCGACGCAGAAAATAGCACAAATGAAATAATTAAATTAATTAACGTATCACCTGGTATATTTTTATAATTAGCATTTTATAGTCGGCATTTTCCACTGTTCGACGGATAAAATTTGAGAAGAAAGCTTACAAAGAATCCAATAATTCTTCGCTCAGTGACAAGATTTGGAAGAAAGCCAAAATTATGACAGCCGGAACAAATGAATATAGCTACGAATATATGTGCGTTAAAAAGCTACGTTTTCTTCGCAATACTATTAATTTAAACAAAACGGATGTAATTTATATTAAAGATAATAATAGGATATGACAGTCGCAGAACTATGAATTTCAATTCTTAAAAATGAAGATGTGCATCATAGAAGATTATAACAAAGAGGGGAAAACCTGCACCTTTGGAATAAGTTACGGGCAATCAACAGTTATCGTTTCCGACTTACATAGATTTGGCTAATACGAGGAATTCAATTTCCTCAGAAGTATATCGCCGAGGCGAGAGAACCTCGAAAATTTTACCATTATTCACTGAAGTTATTTGCGCATTTGCTCGGAAATTCTTTCTCTTTAGTCTAGGTCCACAATCTTGCTTTAAAGATCGTCAGCCGTAAAGCCATGAGAAATCGACCAATCACAGTCGAATATGAGAAAAATAATCGATTGTGATTGATCAATTTCTTACGGCTTTACGGCTTCAGTCTCTTAAAGCAGGATTGTGGATTTAGACTTATATGGCAATCACAAACTTCTAAATACTGAGAAAAAAAAAAGAAAAAAAAAAGATTGCTCCTTCACTTTTGCGAGAAAGTAAAAACGCAAAACGGAATTGTTCATCAGAAAGACAATAAAAAAAAGCATTAAGCATATTCCTACGTTTACGACGAGAGAGATCCTTCACATCTTCGCTATATTATTGCAGATGTCTCGGGTTTCTGGATCCATTAGCGATTTATCTTGCCGAGGCACGCGTCAAAACGTCACTACTTGTCTAGTTGAGCCACGTCCATTAAACCCTCATCCCTGTTCTTGAGAGAATCAGCTTGTTAATTATTTGCGAGATTTTTCGGGATTCGGAAAGATATTTATATGTCACGGAGAGATATTGCTCCGACGTTTTCTATCACGGCGCGTCGAATCGATTTCATTGTAATTATAACAGAATCAAATTTTTAATGGTCAATGACACTGTTTCGAAACGGAATCGGTCGATGTATCTCTAATATCATAGCTATTTATAATTTATTTATTCAAAAAACTAATATATAAACTATGAAATATAAAATTTAAAATTATCCAAAAAATCTTATAATTTTTATGAAAATATCTATCTATAAAAAGACAATCAAGAGAACACTAACCGCGAAGCTACTTATAAAATTTTTAGATTGAATCTCACTTTGAAGAGTAGATCTCACTCTTAAAGATTAAAAATTGAGCCGCTCTTTTTCAAAATTGACTCAATTTTCACTTTTTAGAGTGAGAATCCACTTCAAAAAATTTAGAGAATAAATATTCAAATAATCACAGATTCATACAACAACAGTATATAAAATCTTCTTCTTATTAAAAAGTAAGAAAATAAGGAGAAAGAATAACAATTGACATTTATTCTGCAAATTCTTACGAAACATTCTTAAAATCTTAGATCTTGTTAAAACTAATTGTAAAACTAATTGTTCATTTCATAAATTGCATTACAATAAATTGAATTATTTTGTAAGTCTAATAATAAATTAATAAAGTTATTTTATATTAAGGATAAATTAATTAATAGAATTTATAAGTGTGATATTAATGATATGTGTGATATTACAAAGATATTCAAAGATCATCAAAGACTGGAACAAGCTAATAATTAAATCACGATGGATTTCTTGCATCAAAGATTGAAAGACGTGCGATTTGAGAGATATGACATTTTCTATATTAAATTCAAAACGTATAATCCGATAGATATCCGAGTTCAAATTTAATTTCATTAAAGCGTGAAGTAATGTGGCTGATCTCCCCATCGCGGCAGCGGCCGCAATGCGCTCGTCATTTCTGTACGTTTCCCTTTCGTCGACACTTATGTAACCGCAGTGAAGCTGTGGGCACATACGTCTCTACTTTATATTGTTTGACATAAATAGAATCCACAATGACAGTAGCAGTCGCGGTTTTACTTCGTGCGTGAAGCCGATGGCCTCTTAGACGCTATAACTATAAATTTCCTTTAATGATAATGCACCTCTTGAAATTCGAAAATTTTTGCACTCAAATATTTTAAGAGAACATTCTTTGTTATATCATATATGTATTAATAAGGGCTATATCATGCGAAATACATAACATATTAGATCTTTTTTTGGCTGAATTTTTGCAGTTCATCTTTCTTCCTTCTCTTCTTTCTCCCTCCTCCTGAAGAGAAAAGGAAGAAAGATGAATTGGAGCAAAATTTCAGCTAAAAAAACAGGCCTATTGTTATAAAATAGATCAACGAATATGTTATGTATATCGATATGGCAATTTTTTGTTGGATGTTCATTGGTTCAGACGATTTTATGCTAGCTGTGCTATGCTTATCTTTAACCCTAAAAATTTAAGGCTAAAACATAAGATCATTGTATAACACATAATACGTAAAGAATAAGAAAATTAATCAATCAGAATCTTTCATGGAAAAAAAAAGGAAATGAAGGATCTTGATTGGTTCATTTTCTTATACCTTATGCATTATGAATTATGCAAAACTCTATGCTCCCATTCTTATTCTTAAATATTTGAGACGTGCAATCGACAAACTGAAGACAAAACAATAGCAACGTAGAAACGTAGCTTGTTTGTTTCAAAAGCAAAACGATTTCTGTAAACAGAAGCTTAAATCTATTGTAGAAAACGAGTTCGTTCATTATTAATTAACTTTAAGTTCCGGGACAAACTTATGTGTATGTTGGCGCGCGATTAAATCTCCGTTCTCTGCCGTTCCGATTACTCGAAATATCTCATCCCTAGAGCGTGCATCTCGCGCCATGTGCGGCTGACGTAAGATGCGCAGCGGCGATACTATTATTTGTACCTACGCAAATATGCCCAGAGAAGACGTGAGAACGCAAACAGGCGCATAAAGACTATTCGATTTAACGGAGTCTACAATCGAGGCGTGATCGCCAGAAATTGCGTCAGATAGTTTATATTATATGGTTATATGGTTTATATATACGGAATTTTAATTCTATAATTCGATTTGTGTGCCTAACAGGGAATTTTAAAAAATTTAAATTTTTTATTATGCAACAAAAAACATTCATACAACTATCGAAAAATTCTATATTAAACAATTCAATTCGTATCAGTATTAATAAATTAATAATACACGCTAT
>NW_017259234.1:334673-336405 GCF_001594045.1 Atta colombica | reverse complement strand
AATCCATTATTTTTGCATGAAATTGAATGGAAAAATAATGGATTTCTTTTTACTACACCTAATATTTGCTTTATGTACTAGTCTAACTTACAGTCTGATTCTAATCCATTAATTAAGAATTAATTAAAAATTACCTAATTAAGATAATTAAATAAAGTTATAGAATAGGTATAAGTTAAGATATAAAATAGTAGGTATATGTACAAAAAAACAATTATTTTGCCTGAAATATCTAAAAATTTAACTACGTATCTGAAAACAATTTTATTGAATCGTCAAAATAATTACGCAGGAATTTTAAGCATACTAAACAATGTTGCAAAAAGTTTTGACATTTTAGCAACTATAATTTCAGCGTAATAATTATTTTGATGGTCCAACAAGCGAATTATTGCCAGTGTCTAATTAAATTTTTAAATACTTCAGCAAAACTGTCCTTCTAATGCAAGGAAAAACTATATAAAAATAGATATATCTTTCTTTCTCATTTTGATAAAATCGCTCGTAGACTCTGTTGTAGAATCTCTAGGCAGTCTTTATTATCTGATTAAAAAAAAATCAATTTGCCATCTAAGAATTTGTAATAAAAAAGGATCTATGTGTGTGATAGTCTTATCTGTATAAATATATAATTGAATAATAAATCTTTTAAAGAGCAAAGATAAAGGCGTTATGAATACAGTGAAAGTATATTGTATTCAAAGGCTGCAAACGCTCATCAAAAAGAAATGTTGCCGGAGGGAGGCAGAACAAGATGAAGAAGAGCCTGTCGCAACGTAGCCGCGGTAAGACGGTATTGCGGCGTTTCTTTGGCAAGGGCACCGACGCAATGCGTCTAGGCTCTCGGGTCAGGAAAGCTACGTGACGACATGAAGAGACGTCGCGTCGGTGTGATCCGATGAAGGTGGGACGTCGCCGATGCGACAGAGATGCTGTTTTTCTTTCGCCGAGTTTTCCTGATAGTCGCGTATGTAGGCATACGACGTGTTGGCCAATAACAAGCGCCAAATGCCCCACATTCGCTTATTAAGTACAGACAGATATGGGAGAGGCGCACAATAGAATTGCTATTGCTATTACTCTATGCTATGCGACACAGTTACAGACCTAGTCATGACAGTATACGTAGAGAGATTGAACAGATGAAAATTTGATCGATCCTATCCGATTCCTTTGTGCGGAAACATCGCAATATTTGTTCATAAATCAAGAAAACATAAACCCTAATAATAAATTTTTTAAGAAAACAATATAAAGGTGTTTTAGAAATCATTCAATTATTTTCGAGATTATTTCCTTTCTCGTTTTTGAAACATTTTAGGTATAATTGCGATTAATTGTCGCTTACTTCAAATTCTGCTTCAGATCATTCAGTACTCTCTAAATCTGAATCAGTGGATAATCAATGATATCAGTGCCAAGTATGCCACTAGTAATCAGTGGCTGCGTTCAGCAGAGAAAGCAGCTTTGCAACTGTTGTAACATTCTTTAATATAATTGATCTTACCCTTAGTTCCTCATTGGATCTAAATGTATAAACCAATCATATTCAAGAATTTTACAACAGTGCAAAGCTGCTTTCTCTGCTGAACGCAGCCAGTAAATGAAATGTGAAATCTCTAATAATCCTTGATAATGAATCCTTATTTTAGTGCATAAATGAATATGGTATTGGAAAATTGAAATTAACATGTAAATATCAGTATTTTAATTATATATATATATATATATA
>NW_017259234.1:329965-334587 GCF_001594045.1 Atta colombica | reverse complement strand
TATATATATATATATATATATATATAAAATGCTCAAACATTCTTCCTTTTTTAGTTGAACTTCACTGATCATCAGTGCCAAATATGCCACAGTATGAGTAATTAATGACTATCCACTGATTCAAATTTAGAGAGTAAGGAGAGTATTTCCAATGTCAATAATAATTCACATTCTTCGTCAGTTAAAAAAGAAAAAGTAACTTTTAATTCCTCGAAGAACATATGCTTCTTATAGCTCGCACATTTCTTCAAGAGATACACCGCGTTCGTCTACACTTATAACGAGGAAAGCTCCGTTTAGATAGTCAAACGGTTCTAATTTCGGTGCGGTGGCTAGCACGTGGCATTATTACGGCAGAGCACCCGGTTTACGCACGTGAGAATCGGCGAGATAACACCGCACCCATGTCAAGGAAGTATTTTTAGCAGATACGACCGCGGTCGTAAGTTGTACTAGTAAAATAAAAATACAGTGAATAGAGGCTTGAGAAAGATAAAATGGAATAAAATTAAAAATTCTGATGGGACGTAACAATTGGAAAAGGACCTACTTTCTTTCTTTTTCAAGTTAGTGCTTCAAATGAGTTAATAAAACCTTTTCAACAAAGCAAAAGTACGGAAATTTTTACTCCGATAAATCTACAATTAGAAACTTAAAATTGAGCCGAATTAATCAAAATATTTTAGTAATAACAAAGAGAGAAATAGAAAAAAATTTTTTTAATTATGTCTAAAAAAACTTTGGGTAACTCCGATATACAGGGTATTTGGAAATTAGTGATAAGTCTTTCACATAGGGGCAAAATGGACTAAACTGAGAAGAAAAGTCCTGTACTATTTTGCAATTTTCGCAATAGTTAACAAGATATTAATTGCTAAAAATTGCCGAAAATTAGTCTTCAATAATTTTTTACTCAAATACTATCAAATCAACTTTACAGAAAAATTGCAAAAAACGAAAATTGTTTATTTTCTTCTCATAAAACTCTACGAATTTTTTTAGAATTTTTTATTATATTAATTTTTTAACATTGCATTTTCTCATTTTTCACCAACATGAGGATACGACTATTTATAGGTGGGACACGATTTATGAAAAAATTATAAATAATGCTCAGAAATAAGTAAAATGATACAATAATTTATAAAATATGTTTACAAAGCTTTATTAAGGAATAAGAATGATAAATATGTATACAGAGTAATAAATAATAATTACAATCTTTTGCATATATCACAAATATTATGAAGTACATATTTCATGTAAAGTATTCATTGCATTTAGTGCACTGAATCCAATCTGCGCATTTTGCTTTGGACATAAATCTCGCCCTCTACAAATGCCGTATATCCCAAACAGGTGGAATACGAGTATATTGTATAAGACATCAAGCTGAGCAAAGAACATAAGAGCTAAGTACTTGTATTTTGCTATGTTTCATTTCTTTACTATCCCCTTTACACTTATATCATTAAATAACTATTAAGTTTATTAAGTAATAACTTTTGCAATCTCTACAATAATCATTTGACGAATTATATATATTGATATATGATTGCGCTATTCATTACGTTGACAAATCGATTCAACTGTGACAGTATTAATATTAACAGTAAGAAACTAAAATCATAATACAATATCAATATAACATAAAAATATGTAACAGAGTGCAAAGGTTATATGCAAATCATCACACTTATCACTATTTTTTCTGATTTTCATGAATCCTCGTGCAGCGTAAATACTGGAGTTACCCTAATTAAAATATTTTTCAAAATTAACAAAAGATATAAAGAATTAAAAAATTAGTAATAGAAAAAACATTATTATAACAACTTTAAAGGGCTCTAAATAATAATAATTAGAACGAAATAAGTTTACAGAGTATTGAAGAGCCAATCGCAGAACTTGTTGCGTAAAATTATTTTATATATATATCTAAATAATTACATGAATTTGATATTCAACAAAAAGAATAGATTTGAATATCATTCATGTAATTATTATTTAGATATATAAAATAATTTTACGCAACAAATTCTGCGGTTGGCTCTTTAATACCCTGTAAACTTATTTCATTGTAATAGAAAAAAAAACAATAAAAAACAATAGTAGCCAGAAAAACGAGCAGGGCTCGTTGAACTTTCAAGGTATGTGAAGTTAAACCGACCGTACACGATGCATTTCTTGCATGATGAGCTTACATACTGCTGTGTCTGCTCTAATGCATGCTAAATGTCTCCATTTAAAAATTAATTTCTCAAAAATTTTTTTTATAGTTTGACATTTTTTTTATGTATTAGAAATTCTATATATTCACAAAATAAAGCTATTAAGTCGTTCAGAACTATTCGATGAATTTCGTAAAAAAGGCACTCCATTTTTTAAAAATTAATTAAAAATTGCTATTAAGCTGAACTCTTGTTTGAAACTATAGGGAACACTTCGTCTCGTCAAAAGGAAGTGGGAATTCTAATCAGAATTAAAACTCTTGAGAATTAGGGTGCTAACTTTACATGCTCGAACTTTTAGATAGACTGATCACAATGTTAGATATCAAAAAAGCAATGGCAATGCAATCCTTTATCTCTCTAAATTCTTTGGAGTAAATTCTCTCCAAAGAATTCCGAGAAATATAATATTAAATAACATTTATTTTTACTTCCATATGTATCAAAATATAACTCAATCCATTTCTGTGATTAATTTCAATGGTTCAAAATCAACAATGTCCATATTAACGTGTGCAGTAAATAATGAATTAAAATTTGTGTCAATTTAATTACGTTTTCTTGAATTAAATATATTGCGGTAATTAAATTAACATATTGAATAGAAGCAGTGGCGACCTAAAGAAATCATTTTAAAAAAATAACACAAATTGTTCGTCATTATATGAATTTAACAGTGCAGGACGTGTTAAATCTGTCTCAACATATGATCTCTATATATAAGAAGAGTATATATATCACGGATAGATATATAATTCCGAATACAGGATCAGCAGCATGAAAATCGCATTATACAAAATACGCCTAAATCTATGTGTACACGCGCGGCGGCTTTCATAAACTTTTGCCGATCACGAATCCACACACGTGGCTCAGAAGAGCAGCGATTCGTTTTATCAGAAGTATACAACATGAATTATGCCAAGCGTTATCACTTAGGTTCAGATACTTGCACTGCACTGCGCTATAAAATGCCGCGGTGACACGCTGCGTGAGACAAGTGCTTTGCAGTGGCAAATGTAAAAAAAAGATGAATGATTACCATTCTTTTAGATAAGAAAAGAATATTTTCACGAATATATAATCAGGAGATAAAAGCTGCTACAAGGACGTAAATTTTGTTAACAATTGTTAACAATTGCGCCACATTACGTGACCTGTATGTTATAATTAATTGATCGCGGGACTTGTTAAATGATACGAAAAGTAAATTTGCTTAAGTGGAAGTTGAGACGTTTACCATGGAAACACGTAAGACATTGTGCTCGTGTTGCGCAACGTAATTAAAATAAGCACGAGAGAAAGGCGCAGCTAAATCTTATTAATTTTTTAGGTTTAACCCTTTAATATTAAAATCTTTTTTGCAATTATGTATAGATAGCTATTTTTATTTCGGAATATAAAATAATTTCGAACTATTAATCGCAAGTAATTAAATTTTTCTGCAGATGTGAGAAAATACATATCTCTCTCTCTCTCTCTCTCTCTCTCTCTCTCTCTCTCTCTCTCTCTCCCTCCCTCCCTCCCTCCCTCCCTCTCTCTCCCGACAACACACAATGTTGTACACTCAATTTATGTTGACAAAAATTAATTATTGTCTCATCATAAATTATTAATCTTTCTGGTTGCACAATTTATGAATTACATCAAAAGTTTATTAAAAAGACATAAATGATTGATTTAAGATTATTTCAATTAATCTTTATATTATCAAAAATAATAGGGGAAAGCAAAGAGTCATATTTTTTTTTCCACTTAAAACGTTTTGAATTGAAACGATAAAGAAACGACATCTGTATCTCTCGTTATTTGTTATGACAGGATGTTGCACAGAAAGGATGAGAATATATACATGATATCGTTATTGCTTGATACGCTCATTGCGGAAACGAATGTAGTTTATGTGTAGTGCAGCAATATTATAAACGAGGCGAACGTTTTTCAGTAGAACTCAATAGAGCATTTCTAGGAAATATTTTCTTGATATAAATTTTAATTTTAACTTGAGAAATTGTTCACATTTTTCTCAAGATAAAATTCATATAAGCTAGCATTCTTCTGCAAATACAAAATTTGTTACGATAGGATTAATTGTAAGTAAACGATTAATTTAAAAAAATCAATCGCTGTAAATAAAGAATTTAATTTTATCTTTAAAGTTAATAAATGGAATTTTCAGGAACTTTTATTATCCTGTCCTATTTATCAAGCAGATATGTGGGTCTTAATCTCATTCTTTAAAAAAAAATTTAAGAAAGAATAAATACTTTTCAATGCATTGGTTGTTTATTTGATTAAATTAATTTAATTCTCTTTATTCTTTTCGTTGGAAAATATGTATGTATTTAAGTCAAGATATAAAATGTTTGACTTAAATACGTACTTTCTTTA
>NW_017259234.1:327727-329865 GCF_001594045.1 Atta colombica | reverse complement strand
GGTCATTTACTTCCAAGTTTATCCTATAAAAGAAGTGGAAAATTACGTTGCAGGATTTGCAAGGAAATCTTCTATCATGTCAAATCCTTAAAACACAATGAAATGTCTGTATTTATCTTTACAATTATGCTTGAATCCTCTGAAGTTGTTGATAAATTTATTGAATCACTCAATTATAAATCTCTTTATCAAAAATATATCAAACAATTTTCTTTAATATATAGTATATTGATATATAGTTCTAAATTTATTATTAAAAATTTATTATTAAAAATTTAGACTGCTCCAATTCAATGCAAGAAATCTATACTGCACATAACGTAAACTACAGATTTTCAACTAGCAATGAATTTTGAAATATAGCTTTAGCATTCATTTTTTTATATAAATTGTCATTTCTTGAAATTAATTGGTGTCTTTTAAATTTTCATTAACATAAATTAAATGGGTCTTATAGATCCAGCCTCAATAATTGTTTGACATCAAATCCGATAAGGTTAATATACGAGTCCGACAGAAAGCCGCGAAGACCAGATAAAAGGCAACAATACTTACATTTTTGTATTCTCACCGATACTTCAGTTGGAAAGTTGATTCAATACTCTATTGATCTTCGTTACGTCCTGAAGACGAGAGATACATAAAATGCTCGTAATACTCGCACATAACCTCGCAATGCCGCAAAACTGTTGCGCCTCGTCCAGTCTTATCACTGCACTCAAAAACGTAAAAGACGCGCACGATTTCACGGATATATATGACCAATCACGGATCGACGCAGATTACAACGAAATGACGTTTGATAAATTACATACAGCGTAAAAAAATCTCAATCAGCACAACACTTAAAATATCAGCTCAATCAGCATTGTGATCCCAGCTGTTCTGGCGGCTGATCGAGTTCGGTAAGTTGGCACCATCTACCGAGAAATGCCTGACACTAATTAAATTTGCGAATATATTTTTCAATTTTCGACATTTTCAAGATATCGTAATAATGGCTGCATTCAGCAGAAAGAACAGCTTTGCAACTGTTGTAAAATTCTTTAATATGATTGGTTTATACATTTAAATCCAGTGAGGAACTAAGGGCAAGACCAATCATATTAAAGAATTTTACAACAATTGCACAGCTGCTTTTTCTGCTGAACGCAACCATTCTGTTCAATATTTCATCTATAGTAATTAAATATTGTAACACTCATGGTATTACAAATTATTTTTTATAATTATAATAATTGCGTAGCATCAACAGAGATTTCGATAATAATTGAAAACTTATTAATTAAGAAGCTTTTAATAAGCTTTTAAAAAAACATTGTTATTGATATTATAGATAATAAAAATGAAATTAATAATAGAAAACATCTGTTCTCAAGCTATAATATATAATGAGATCAAATATATAAAAACTAAGTTATATTTTTCAAAGTAAAACAATATCAAACAGTCAATAATTAATCAAGAAAATTAATAATTGTAATATTCTTGTTTCAATTCTCCTTTGTGTAAGTAATTGTTTAGAAACATATATAAGACTATGAGTTGTATATATACAAATAATAAACTTTCTTTTTATTATTTTATACATTGTGGTATCGATAAATTTATATTAATGAATTTTTTATTATAAACGTAATTAGATCTTTGGCATAACTTGATATTTATTTATTCATCGCGCAAATACTCATTTTGATAATTTAAGACATTCATAAACCTTATTGCATCTAATTTGCATAGAAAGGTCCATCATAAACGATGTGATGTGTGTTTCTTTATCCTTTTGTTTCCCGTTTTCAAATACAATCACGAGAGTCATTGTGGGATCGGTGTTGTGGAAAGAATATGTACACGAATCCTGTAGGAATATTAATTTATATGGAGTAATTCTTCAAATTATTTCAATTGTTTGTCATTTATTTGGATTATTTATATTTTTTCATTTCTATTTTTATTTATAATATTTAAAATTATTTTTAATGAGCGTACCTTCATACTTTTATGGCAAATCACTTTGTCCATAGCAAGAAGTTCGACGTGCCGTTCCTTTATCTTGGTCTGGATATTATCCAAGTGTACCGATGGTTTCTGTGTGAATGTCTGAAAGACATTAATTTTATAAAAAAGCATAGGATGTT
>NW_017259234.1:319749-327627 GCF_001594045.1 Atta colombica | reverse complement strand
TATATATATATATATACTTATATTAATAAAACCTATTTAAAAAATTCATTTATACTTACACTAGGACAACAAACAACAACGGGAAAACTCTCAAAAGAGTTTGCTCCTCTTCCTGGATGTCTGTATCCAGAACCTGAATTTTCAGTTTCTCTGGAGTCGAAGATTATCAATACCGCTAGTATATCGTATTTTCGCTGAAAACTCTGTATCCTAAAATGGTATCTATCAGTACATATTATATATGAATAACAAAACAATATGTTGTATATATGTATCTTACTTATGATAGTAATCTATACTCTGTTTGCTCATAATACTCCTCATTTCCCCTGGACTAGCTTGTTGGCTTAAAGTAGTGTGGAAGTACAGAGAACATTTGGCTAATATGGCACTGCGGAGTTTCATCAGCCATTGGTACAGCGCTGGTTGTTGATTTGCCTTAAGAAATGTCGCACCAAAACCTAATTTCCAGGACTAAAAATAATCCTGAGTTAGAATATTTGATAAGAATTAGATTAAAAAAAGTCTTGAATTAAAATATTACTTTTATGCTCTCTCTTTTTTTATTATACATTGCTAACCTCCTTGCTCTGCAGAGTTCTTTCCCAAGCTGACATTCGCGTTTGCGCTCCATAGAGTGCCATCAGGGTTGGTAAAAATCTCCAATTTTGAACTTCGACTTGTGCTTTCATTAATTGTACTAGTATTTCACATTCTAATCTGAACAATGAGGATTATTAGTTTTTCACATACATTAAAATTTATAATTCACATTACTAAAATTACATATTACTAATATTATAAAAGGATACATACGTTAAACTTGTTTTGATAGCAGTTAATGCCAAATGAGAACAGGATAACAAATAGCATTTTACTATTCCTTCTATATACTGCAGCAATTCTTGATGCTTCATAACTTTGCTATTTACACTCATATTGTACATTCTTTCATAGCTGTAACGCAATAATCACAAATATGACATTACACAAATTAAACAACAGAAGGCTGAAATACTAGTATACTAACAAATCTATCAGCTGGATTCTTGCCGTGATGAACTGACAGAGCTGACTGGAAACATTTGCGACTGTCGTACCAATGGAATTCGTTCCCTTAGTCATTTCCTCTAATCTTTTCAAATCAGACTTCAGTGATTCATAGACAGTCTTTAAAGAATTCTGTAAATAATAGTAAATTAAATAAATAAGCATTGACCAAGCACTTTCTTTGTTGTTAAATACATACATCCTTCCTAAGAAAACCTTTATTTTTAGTATTGAGAAAACCTAAATCCGCATATGAACGCTCTACAACAGCTATCTGTGGTAAATGCAACAGGAGCATTCCCCATGGACCCATTTGCATCTGCTTACATGATTCCCTTTCTTTCTCCTGAATTAAATTTATATTTTTTTCAGACAGGAATGTACAACTGCATTTATATGTACTTACATTAATACACATATAACAGGATTCACTTACAACTGTTTCCTTAGCCTTATCGGAGCATAATTGAGCGACTTGTGTGAAGAAGGCATTAAGGAACTCATCCTCGTGATCCATCCTCTATTTTTGTTTGCAACATATGCGAATAAATAACGGACCATGCGGCTGTCAATGCTGTCATACTGATAAGGTTATGTTGTAATGTTGTGCATGGATACTTTCCATTTACATATATCTACATAAATATATCTTGCATGACGAAGAAATCATGCAGTCGACCAAGTGACATTCTATCTATGATGTAAGAAGATATAGTATAGTATAGTAGTTCTTACATCATTCTATTTCTACTTACTAAATGTTAAGAAAGATAAAATAATGTTTGTATAAATAAATTTCGATTTATCACTAAATGGAAAGCATTTTAAAGAGTTGACATTAGGGCTGTTTTTTATTGCTGCTTTCTGAACTAGGGATCGATTCTGTATCTTGAAATGAGGCGAAAATAATAAAAGTGAGCGAATTTACTAGAATACTGATTATTTCGTTGGTCAATACCTAGTAAATTTGCTCGCTTTTGTAATTTTTATCTTGTTTGAAAATTAAATCGATTCCTTGGTACGAGAAAGAAACCTATGCCAGCCTTTTTCCTGTTATCATCGAAATCGTCCGTACACTACCGCCAGTAAATCCATTTTCAGTTTGGGAACTACGTAACATATATTTTCTAACACTATCGATAAAATCGTCGAAAATAGACGTGGTTCATTTCTGTAATACATCCTCAGGACAGAAGCGTGTCGATTATTCAGTATTCATAGGAGGGATAGTTTAATGATCCTTCAACAAAAAAATTTTAATTTCACATCTGCTAACATATGTAAATAAAAGTTGTTGAATTTTAATAAACAAAATTGAAAATTCAAACAAAAGTTAATTTAGTGAATTTTGTTTCATATATAATATTTATTTTATAATATCTTATGAAATTACAAAATTATGTATCTTCATGCAAATTTTCAACCAGTATTTATCAAATATAATTACTATAGTATAAGTTTGTATAATTACTAGCAATTATAATTCAATCTTTTTAATAAATTCAATTTTCTAAACATATATTATCAATTTAAATATAATTCAATAAAAACGAGGCCCTCCATTACCCCCGCCAATTTTATCGGCAGTCCTCTTTTCATAAGTATACTCACCTATAAAACAAATATTCTACTAATAGATTTAGTAGCCTGCTTTTTGCAGGTAAGTATATCTTGAATTTATTATTTTATTTTTATGTCTAATTATTTTATTATATTTCGCTAATGAATTGCAATAACTTTTTAAATGTTATTCTTTATTGTATTATCCTTTATATAATTCAATATTACAATTATAATAATTATTTATAATACAATATACAATTATCAATGCTGTTCAAAATATAATAAAAATGATAACATAGGAGCATAATTAACAAATTTTTGTGCGGAATTATACGAAAATGTCGAAAATACATACGATAACAAAAAAAATTTTCTAAACCAATGTTTAATAAAATATTGATAAACGTAGAAGAAATACTAACAATAATTAGATCGTATTTACTATTAATTATTTACTATTAATTAAGTATTGTCCGGAAAGTTCGTGCCGGAAGGAAAATATAATAAAGGAAAATTGAAACGCAGAAAATTTAAATTTTATACATTTAGTATACATTTTATACATTTAGCATACATTTATTAAATTATATAGGTTAGTCGGAACTTTCCGGACAACCCAATATTTACTATTAATTTGCCAATATAAAATTTAATATCGCGATAAAAAGTCATTAATATATTTATAACAGCACTTTCATCGCGTTCAAGATAACTATCTCAATAATTTCATCATATCCCTCATCCATATCCCAGTGGTATGCTGATTAGTATTCGATACAAAGAAGAATATAGTGGAAAGCGAACTTAATATATTATATATTCTGATTCTTCGATATAAATTTTACAAGATTCATTTGTAAAGAAAAGTTAAGCAATCCGTCAAATACCAGTGATTTACTGCGACGTGAATCCCGAATCTTTCAGACTATTTAGCGATAGTAATAATTTTGGTTGTCAATTACAATTACCATTTTTATCACATCTTTAATATAATGTTAAAATTCGCGAGAAAATATGTTCTGCCACACATGACTAAAAATCATCTCTTATTAAAAATAAACGGATAGAATAATTTCCTTATGCAATAGTGATTACGAAGGAATATATTTAATAATAATAAAATACATGCATTATTGTAATTTTTTATATGTATGGGTACAAAAATTTCTCGGGTACCAACTGTTCGAGATGAGCCGAATCCGATAATAACGGGATTTTAAAGAACTATATATTTTTATACAAAAAAATTTATTATATAAAATTTAACAATTTCTTATATTTTGTATTTTCCAAAAATTTAATTATTAATATCCTGCTAATATGGAGGATATTCATTTGACTTATTTCGAATTTTTTTTTGTACCCACATAATTTTAATTAAATTCGTGTATTCATGGCAACATTAAAAAAATATAAAGAAAAAAATTTTGGTAAAAATTTTCTAAATTAAAAATCAAAATTTGTTAAATCTTATAATATCTGCATATATATTTTATCATAGAAAAGTATATATATATATTGTACGCACACACACATAAATTAATAATTAATAATATTCTGCGGTATGTCACACCTAATAAAAACAATTTTTTAAATAACAATTTTTTAAATAACAATTAGACAATTAAATATATATTCGTAACCACATTTTTGTTAAAGCAATCATCAAAAAATAATTAAGCAAATTACTTGTATAAAATTTAAATTTATTTACTCAATAATTTGGATTTAAACAAATAATCATTCTATCTATATTAATGATACTAAATTCCTATCATTGAGTCAGTCTATTACTAACATTATTACTAATAGAGAACATTTAATAAAATTAAGAAAGCGAAAATTATACCCTAAAATATACCACTGAATTAATTTCGCAACTGAAAACTTTAAAATATATAGCAATTGTTATTGAATCATTAATAAAATTATTACTTCCAGGAATTGACGCGGGATTGATTCCGATTCTTGTACAAGAATCTCCGGAACACCTAAACTAGACTTTGCGAATAGATTTTACGGAAAGCAATGAGGCATAACCCTCCATGATGAAAATAATTACGACTTTTTATCGATACAAACCACGCAATCACTAGTATTCATCTGACGAAAGATAGCAATGAGATCTTTGTATATAATAAATGACTAAGATATTTATAAGTTATAATTCTGTAATGTTAAAAATGTAAATGTCAAAAAGCAAACAAGTTAATATTTACCTATTGCTTCAATCAAAGCTCCAATCTTTATGATTTATTTAATAAATATACCATTATAAGTACGAAGAAAAATTGACGATTATTCTAAACATCAAATTTTTAATTAGAAGTCACTCAAAATTATTAATGACTTTTTGATATTCAAATTAAAATCCAAATTAAAAAAAAGTTTCAAGATAAAACCTTTGTCAAACTTGTGAAATTAATAAACAATTTTTGTTATCATATGTTTCATCGATTTCGTATAATTTACATCAATAAAATAACAAAAAAATTTTTTATTACGACAAGATAAATGTTGTTTGTATTGAATAGATATTCAATATTGATATACATATACACTCCAATAAATACATAATTTATTAGCAATATTGTGCAAATTATAAAAGTAAATATGATGACATTTATCTGGACATAGTTTACATAAACTTTATATCATGTACCTATTATTATCCATATATTTATTTGCAATAAAAATAATTACGATTAACGCGTTACATAATTTGTACATGTATAGAATTTTACAAAAAAGTTTAATTTTAGGGAAGCTGAAAAGACAATGAAATTTAAAATTAATTTAATTTTATTTAATAAAATTTTATTTAATTTTTAATCCCTCCTTTCCAATTATCAAATATGTACAGATATATCTCTACCTACATATTATACAGTTTATTGTTTAAATTTATTATGTGATATTTTTTAATTTAATTATATTTATTTTTTTATTTTTAAAATAAAATTTAATTACCCGATCGCGAAATTTATTTATTTAAGTGTCATTTAATTTGTAATAATTTAATTTTTTAATTTGGAATGGTATTTATCCCTACCTTATCCATACTTATTGTCTCTACCTATACAATATTTATCCATATTTTATTGTTCTACCTACTCGTATTTTTATTTATTTGTTGCCTATTCAAATATATTTATCTCCACCCGTGTATTCCTACCTACACATTATTTACTTCATAAGTATGCAATAACACCGCGAATATATGTAATACGTTAATGATTGCATTCGTCAGAGAAAGTAGCTTTTCAATTGTTGTAAAATTCTTTAATATGATTTGGTTTGGTTCTTTATGGATTTAAATCAATCATGTTGAAGAATTTTAATTCTTAATCATCTTCTATCGCTGATAAATTCAACGGAATGCCCTAATCGCGATCATAATAATAATAAATAAGTAATAAACAGTAATTATTAAAACAAGCTTTCAATACATCTTTAAAATACAAAAAAAATTAACAAATAATTATTAACAGGGCTAATGAGACTCATGGATAATCAAACGCAAATCAAACGCAAATTTTATAGAAAAAGATTTTAAAAATCTTATGCTTGATTATCCGCGCTAACTCTCATTAGCCCTGTTATTTTTGTATTTTAAATATAAGCAATATTTAAAAAAAATATAAGAACTCGCAATTTGCGAACAAGTTACCCTCCCGAATATTTAGTTTATCTTTATACACTGAGAAAAAAAATTTGTTCAACTAACTACATACATGTAGTTGTTTGAAAATTTGATTAATTCAACAAATTTTATTTAATCGAATTTAACCATACTCTATTTAATATTGAAGTTCGTTAAGCAGACTACGGTTAAATTCGATAAAATAAAATAAAATAATCAAATCTACAAACAACTAAATGTGATTAATTCGTTAAACAAATTTTTTTTTCAGTATACATGTACTTTTAAAAACTTAAATTGTAATCTACTTTGTATCTTAGATATTCTTTTTTCTTCTGGTTAGATTGAACTCATCTTTCGTTGCTCCTGGCCAATATTCTGGCTTCATATGCCAGAAATCGACAACAAAGAGACTACTCCGACTGCTGCCGACTAATATTGCCGGCAATAAGCGTAAGATTTTACGCTTATATACGATGCGCGAAGCACGAACGCGTCGCGAAGGGACCATCATATCAATGAATTTGACTAAATAGTAATAATTATCAATAATAATAATAATCAATAATAATAATACCATTAATATAATACAACAAAGAAATGTCGTGTTTATTTTAATTTAAAAATATAAATTCGACTAAAAATAAATTTTAATTTTAAAAATCTTTAGATCAATAATGTTTTTATTTCAAAAGTCTCGAATATTAAACTAGATATTAAATTTTTTAATATAAACATTGCTGTATAAAAAAAAAACAAAATTTTAATTTTAAAATAATTTGAAAATTTGACTAAATTGATTATCATCCGATAAAATTCAAAGCCCATGTACGTATTTTTAACGATTCGAACGATTTGTTGCTGAATTTCATCTCAAAACATGCAAAGATGAGAAATTCAGATGAATATAAGATCCAAAAAGAATAATTTTCCCTTGCATCAATAAATATATCTCTTTGTAAATTATTATTTTGTAAATTATTAGAATCATTTTTGTATAATTTATTATTTTAATATTAAGTATTTTAAGTTATGCAAAACTGAACGTGATTTTAAAATAATTATGAGATAAAATTCTATTTCTTGGTAAATGTATATTTATTTTGGATCTTATATGATATCATATTATTACTTTAACTGGTATAAAATCCAGTTACTAGATATAGATAAGCTATAAAAGATCAGGCTAAAGTCAGTGCATTGAAATAAATAATAATAATTAATAACTAAAATGTCTTTTATAAAAAAACGAGATCATTAAATTATATGCGTTACATAAAAATTTTCGTTATTATTTCATCAGTAACATATACAAATAAATATAAAACAATAGCAGGAATTTTTTAAAAAACAGTACACATTATACATATATGTGTATGTAGATATTGCTTTTCTGCAACTTATATAAAACTTAATCCTGAATGAATATTTGGGAATAGGATAGATAGGAAAATTAATAAAACAATTTGTTTATTTGTTTATTATACTGTAACAAACGCTTTTTCGTGTTATGATATTCACGCATAGATAACAATTTCATTCATTCTAACTATTATTTTATATAAACTTTATATAATTTTTTATTTTTTAATTTTATGTATTTTATTTAAAAAACGAATATT
>NW_017259234.1:277105-319649 GCF_001594045.1 Atta colombica | reverse complement strand
TGTATAATTTTATATAATTGTGTATAAATGGACAAATGGATAAAACTATTTTATATGTAATTATATAGAATTATATGTAATTTTATGTAATTTTTTATATAATTATATATAAAATAGTTTTTCCCAAGTTACTTTAATATTGTATAAAATGATTATTGAAAAAATTTATCTTTTATTATATTTCTGAGATTGAATTATTAAACTGAGCTTGAGTTACGTCGTATCAAAACATTCACATTAACGTATAAATTTACAATTATAGTAAACAAAATTTGAGCTAAAATGAATAATCTTCCTGAGTAATAAAAATTAAATAGTTTTACTCTAGTCTTATAGTTAAATTAACGAGATATTGTGTAAAAGTAGTGATAGACGACATTAGGAATAATTAGAAATAACTCAAACTGAGTGTAATGTGACATTATAAATTTAACAATACATGAATAATATTCAATATTAAGAAGGCATTCTGGATTAAGTTTATCCTAATCTAGTCTGGATTAAGTTTATCCTAATCTTTAACTTATCCATTTTAAGACAACAGATGCATGGAATGCTATACATATATTTGTCCGTATATTTTTATTAAATTAATGCATATATGCATTTATAGATATATAATATATTAATAAAATTATCACACATCCGTTATCTCAATAAAAACATTAATTATCACTTACCAACCCGACGCGCAACAACGGAGTTACATCTGCATCGTTGCTACGATGATTCTGTAACAAAAAAAAAATATAAAATTCAAATTATAACAAACTAGGAAGAACACAAACAATATTTTAAAAAAATGCAAAATTCTCTTAAAATAATCTTATAATTTTTAAAATATATAATTTTTATAACCATCGAATTTTTTAATTCATCATTGAGTTAGATATTTATAAAATAATTATACATTTTTAAAAACAGATTTAAAAAATTCATATATATGAAATTTCAAAATAATTTTTAAATAATCCTTTTTCTAATTATCATTTTAAATCATTTTAAAATAAAACGACTCAAGAATAAATATAGAAGAAAGATATTGATTTTACATTAATAAAAAATATTTACCGCAAAGTTGCTCCGCCGGTGCCCGATGCCTCTCCTAGACCTCCTCCTCCTCTAGAATCGGGTTGACGTCCTCTCGCAGGACACTCGCGTAAAACACTCGCGAATAATACTATAAACGCGCGCGGGCTTGAACGGCAATTCGATAACTTGAACGGCACTCCCGAAGCAAACGCGCGACGAACCGGCTGCGGTTCGTTCACTTTCAATTAAATCGGCGGACGAGGGTACGTTAGCTTCCCCGTCGTTGGATTTTTACGCGAAGAGAACGATTTTACTCAATATCTAAAAATTTAGATCTATTCTAGATATATTTCATTCAGATAGATCCGAAAATTTTTAGATACTTAAGAAAAACCATTTTTTTCATGTATATCCTTTAGGACTGAGCTCTCTCTCACCACGTCAAGGTATACCTGTGAGAAGGAAAATATCATTTGCAAAACGTGATATACAAGGACTGAATCTCTTATTACGATGTTTGTAAGATATGATTAGAAACAATGGGATAAGCTAGAGATTAAGAAAAGAGAAATATTTCTTTTATTACCGACAAATAATTGCATAGTTACGTTTTTTCTACCGATCATATAACGAAAAGAGGCACGGAAACAAAAAATTAATTAAATTATTAATTAACATAAACTATTGCCGGTTTTGAAAGAAAATTGAAACGCAGAAGATTTAAATTTTTAATTTCATTTATTAAATTTAAATCTTTTGCGGCACAAATTTTTCGGACAACCCAAATATTAATTGTGAAAGCAGGAATTGCGTTATTTGCATGAGAGTTATATTAATATAGTTTTTTATGACTCGCGTGATGACGATTCGAAGAATAATTGAGTTATATTCAAGCGAGATAATGTTACATTAAACAAAAATAATTGTCGTAATTATCGCGAGTAATAAATTTTTCCATTGCGTTTTGATTCTAAATGAATACGAAACATCTGTTATATGATATATGATTGTCGTCTCAATTCTTTTATGAATAATCCTGCGAGTTAATAAGCATATACTTTTAATATTCAATTCATAAAATACAATGTTTTATATTATTTAGCATTTGTCGCGATTACATTTCAAAAAGAAATGTGAAGAAGAGCGGTACGCGACACAGCTACTTGTTTGAGCTTCGATAAGAAAATGACAGTAATTACGCGTAAATGTGACGCGTCGCCTCGTGCCACCCCGTGTCATTCTTTCCCCCTCCCCAAGGTCGCGCGCCAATCTTTTATCGAAATATTAATGCATATTACGAAGTAAGTAAAATAATATATTCTTAAATTCTTTACAGTTTTAATGTTCTCCGATTAATAGGCTTTGTTGCGCGGTTTTTGCTTTATTTCTTAAATTCATTACGCACATACACAGCTCATGAATATCTTATATTTCTATGTATTTCAATTGTTACAATTAGTTTACAATTAATTAGTTCGTAATAACTTCATATTCACATAAAATCCGCGCAGTGTAACATTTTTAACAAAAGAAAGATTGATAGCTTTTTGTTACTTTTGAATATTCATCATTAATCTTTATTTAATTGTAAATCATCAGAGAGTGAGCAATAAAAATAATGTTGGAATGTCAGAAACACTTCACGTGAGCAATTTTCTAAAAAAAAAAAGAACCATACTATAAGTAAAAACCATTCTTTACCTCTTGCCTTTTTTGTCAGCGTTTATTAGTTTATATAGTTATTGATAAGAAATATTTAAAATTATAAAATAAATGTTAAATATATATTCTTCAATGTATGACGACATAATTACATTAAATAACACTTGCCACTAAATCTAAAATCTAAATCTAACTGTAGCTAAATTTCCGAGAAAATCGATATGAGAAATTATTTCATTAGTTTTAGTATTTCATTAGTATTTCATGATGAAATATTAATTGGATTTTACTTTACTTCATATAACGTCTTACTTTTTTTTTTATTTTAAATAAGTTCTTTTTATCAGGGGTTAGTCGTATTTAAAATATATTTTAAATAAAAGAATAAACTGCTCATTATTTTAATCATACTATCCGGTAATGCAATAAATTTAAATTCATGCATCATACGTTTTCGTTTCGAAAATTGAGAGTGATATACTTCGACTATTATCACTCATAACCATGAAAGGAGATGTCTACTTAAAGCGTGTGATATATATAATTATGTATATACGAACAATTGCTTGACATGTTCACGGATCACAAATTATGAACATTGATCAATTCGCGTTCGTAGATATTTAATTTTTGTGGATTAACGTTAATTGCGACGTGCGAAGCATTTCGTACTTCGTATATCTCGCTCCGAGGTCATCGAGCGAATGCCGAAGTGACGTAGTCAAACACACCGTGCCGCGCAGCACGCTTGACGCTTCCCCACTCCTCGTTGTTCGCCGTTCGGATACACAACTGCGTATGAAAAATATTCACAGTTTATTCAATTATTTAATCTTATTTTACATTATTTTGAGAAACGGATATCGTTGTACATTTTGTGCTTTGCTTTCAATTTTATATCACTTGCGTCATCCTTTTTTAAACATAATTAATAATAATTATTCACGTGGAATATTTTTGATGTTCCAACATTATGTCTCAATTTTCATTATTCTTTTTAATGATTTATACTTAAATAAAGGTTGATAAAATATTCTATACATTCTTTATATAAAGATACATGTAAATTTTTTTAATATTGCGAAACATTTTGCGTTAAATACAGCTTTGACTAAAAGTATTAAACATCTGTCATTATTTAATTTTTCAGTTAATAAATTAATTTAAGACATTACTATTACTGCAAATTATTCTGTGTTTCAGAAATTTTAACTTAAATATATATAGTATAATTCCCATCATGGCTCGGTAAAATAACTGTTACGAATTATTTAAAAATTACGAATTATTAAAAAATATAAAATAAGTTCCAGAAACTTATTTAAAATATAAAATCGTAGGAATCGATAAAAAACTGACTTGTTTAAAATAAAAAATATAAAATAGTTTCCTAGAACTTATATAAAATATTAAATAAGAAATAAGTTAGAAATGCAGAAAATATTTTACATTATAATTATCTAATGTAAAATATTTTTGCAGAAAATATTTAATTGAGCCAGTCTTGTAAAAGAATAGCTCATTTTTCAATCTTTAAGAATAAGATTTCACTTTTTTTTCGGAGATTTATTCTAAAAGTTTTAAGCTTTTTATATATAAAGAATATGTTATATCGCTGTATTGGACCTTTATTTTATAATTTTATTGAGTAATATACAGTATAACGCACCCATCTCCGATTTTCCTATAATTTTGTAAATTTGTGTATTTTCACGCATAGCTGAATATATTCTGAGAAAGAAAATTATCACATATAAGTCCTGTTTTTTTTTTAAATTAAATTTCGAAGTTTTTTGATGTCAGTAATTAGAAAAATGATAATTATAAATGATATTTATTTATAATTTTAAAGAAATGAAAGATTTAAATTTTAATCCACATAAAGAGTTAAAAAGGTAAATTTAATAAACAAGCTATATTTCAAATTATACAAGAAAAACTAATTTTTAAATAATTGAAGCAAAGAATGTTTGTTCTATTTTAAGAAGAATGAAGAAGGTATAAATTTTGAATCACAATTATTTTCTGCTATAATTTAAATTATATAAAAAACTAATTTTTAATTACATCTGTAATTAATTAAATCAGATAATCTTTTTATCTATTTTCCTGCACTAGAACTCTCTTTCTCACTTCCGACAAATATAAAACATATCTCATTTAAACATATCTAGTTCAGCCACGAAAAATAGATCTTTTGTTTTATTTTTAGGAATTTATAATTGATTTATAATTGAATTTATAATTGATTGAAAGGAATTTATAATTGATTGAAGGATATAATTCACCAATTATCTTTATAAATTTATACTTTGAAATTAAAAAAAATGGGGCTTGAGCGATGATTTTCCTTTTTATTGTTAGAATATAATATTCTACAATTATCATTTATTTTATAATTACTATTTTCCTAAAAAACTTTGAATTTTGCACGTGAAAATATACAAATTTACAAAATTACAGGAAAATCGGAGGTAGTGATTATACTGCATATTTACCTTGTATTGTATATTAACATTATAATACACAAATATATGTAATATAATATGACAATTTAAATCAATTTCTATAAATGACATTTACACGACTCGATTTACAAGTAAATTGTAATATCAATGTTATGAAACTGGCCAATTATATATCTTCTGAAGAATGGAAATTGTGAGCCAGTTTCATAACATTGATGTTATAATTTTCAATGTAAATCATAATTAGGGTATATACGTATGTTATATTGATTTTGTTTGTTAGTTAAAGTACACAAATGTTACATACTTTTAATTTGGCTTTCAATTGCTTAGTGCTTATTACTTTGTATTTTATAGATTATTTAAATTAATTACAAAAATTACATTATTTTATATTAAATTTTATATTGTAATAAAAAATTTTGCAAATATTGCACATATAACTTTAATTCTTCAAAATTTTAAATAGAGTTTATTTTAATAACTCCATTAATTTCAGAAATCAAATTTAATAATGTCTCTTCAGTTCTTGATAGCATTCGTTGTTGACACGATTCTTATATAAGGATAGAGCAAAGACTGGTACTTCGGATCCTTATAAGGATCAATAAGGATCTGATAGATAATCTGATACTGGTAAGAAAAGCGAAGAAATTTTTACTATCATGGATTTTGTATCGATTACAATATATACTGTATCCTCTCCAATTTTCTTGTTACAGTATCATATAAGTAATGCGGGATCTACAACAGAAGTTATAGCGATCGTAGTCTTAAGTCGTAGAAAATTCCAATCATAGTTGATTATTCTTCTCATATTCGAATGTGATTGGTTAATTTTCTAGAACTTAAGACTCTATGACAGATCTAATAATTAGATGAGGCGAAAGGGAAAATAATAAGGAAATTATGGAAAGAGATGGAAGCAAAAAAAAGAAAGGAAATGAGGAAGGAGTCAAAAGAGGACAGGGAGGAAATGGATATAGAGGGAAGATATGGAAAAAAAAGAAAAGGTGAATTAAGCAGTAAGTAAGATATGATAATAATAATAGGTGGTGATAAGACTGTGATATAGAGATAACGTATGTATTGAAAGAGAATATATAACATTAGAAGTAGATATAAAAGAGAAAATATCGAAAAGAAAGAAAATGAAATAAAGTAGGTAAAGAAGTGAAGTTCGAGGGTTTAACCAGAGAAGTAGGAAAGTAAAGGGATAAGCATAAAAAATTTATAATATTATAATATATGTGCGATAGCCTGCGAACGAGATGGATGTATGAATGAATTAAGAATTTATGTAAATCAAGTCCCCTTCTTGATTAAATAATGTAAATATGCTGAAGTGTAATAAATTCTATTCATTCTATTCACTTAACGCTTTTTATATGTATTTGAGTTCGTGCATATCATTTTATTCTTATTTAATATTTAATAAGGATAATATTTAACAAGGATAAAATGACGCTTACGAGTATTGCAAACGCCAAGTAGAACAAATTCCTTTGCGCGCGCAGTAACGTATATAAATAATAATCATACGTCACTCTTTTAGATTAAAATTTTAAGCTATCGCTTTTGAAGGGAGACTGCCGAATAGCCGTGATCGATAGTACAGATTTTTTTAATTTCAAATTTTTTTAAATTAGGAACATTAATGAAATGATGAAAATGACTATCTTACCAGTAGTTTTCAACTCGATCTAAGAGCTAATCATAAAATCTTTACTTCTTTTATCATCTGTTATATTAATTTTATTTTGAGCAATCATATTATCTATTATTGCACCAATTAAATTATAATGCATTCTAAAAAGATTTTGATCTATCAGATTAATATTTGATGAAAAACAAAAATGAAATAATTTTAGACATTTGATTAATTAATCAAAGCTTGATTAATTTATTAGCAGAGAAAAATTTGACAATTCGATACTATACAAGAATATTAATTTTTAATTATAGTAAACAGTTAACTATCAATTTTTAATAAATTTATTTTTATTTAATTAAAAAATATAGATATTTAATTACTATGTATAATATATTTAGTAGATATATGAAAAAAATCTGCACTAGTGTGTGTGTGTGTGTGTGTGTGTGTGTGTGTGTGTGTGTGTGTGTGTGTGTGTGTGTGTGTGCGCGCAAAAATCTTTGTATCTAAATTTGTATCTAAATCTACAAGTTCATGATTGCTCTTTTTATAGCTTTCTCCTTGTTTCTTCTGATTTTTTTCTTATGTTCAATATTCTTAGTGGCGTCTCTGAAGAATTTTATTCCTTCTCGTTCCTCAAAAATGCGTTGCAAATACATCATACCATGCAAATTAAGGCCAATAGTATCCTGAAAATCAGTGTTCGTTAATTCGTCAGATAAAGAATAATCTTAAATAATATATACAGTCAATAAATAAACTTTCATTACTCTTAAAGCAGAAATTTTTTCTACAGCGAGTTTCTTCACAATCTCCAACGTAGACAAAAGATTTTGATTGGCCACTATCGGACCATGATGTGCTTGTACTAAGCAAAGAGCTAATCTGGCTAATAACTCAGTATGATAATTATTTTTTAACAAGTTAGGAAGTCTCTGAAGAATATCACAGGCAGCAGAAAATGGTAATAATAATAATGTCTCCTCCAATTCACTAAAACATAAGATCTCTATTATATTTCCCACTTTTATGTAAAATTTTGTTATTCTGATGCTTATAATTATTCCATTTTACCTTGCCCTAACTCGTTTAAAAATTTCCAATAAGAAATCTTCTGTGTTCGTGCAATTGTAAGCCTGCATCAGCAGGGGAAGAGGTGGTGCTTTGTCAGTAGGAACAATCTTACTCAATTCTGTCTCATATTGATTAGATATTTCCAAGAATTCTAGTATCAATTCAGCCTGATGAAAAAAGCATATCGTACAGAAATATTTTAATACTTTCTATGTTGTAAATTATATATTTTTTAATAATTCATCTTACAGCCTTCTCACTGCTAACAGTCTTTTTAGAAGGTAATGCTTGTTGTTTCTGTCCTAATACTGCAGTACTTTCCCCAGTAATTAATTCATTTTCCTGTTGTTCTCTTTCTTCTTCTGCTATGTCTTGTAATACTAAAGGTTCGCGAGTCTTCTCATACAATCTAACTACTCTATCGGAACCGCATGATACAACATAAGCCCCGTTTGATGAAACGCAACAATTCCAACTTTCTCCAAAATGACCCTATAAAGATCATGGAAGTACTGTAATTAAGCTATCGATACGCTAAGTATTTAATAAAATACGCTACCTGTAATGTGATGATTTTTTGATGTATGTCGGCGTCCCACTGTTTAATTTTGCCATCTTTACCAGAGGTAAAGAAATAATGAGTTCCAGGCACGAATGAAAGACCTGTAACAGAATCATCATGCGCGAATATGGACCTGCGACAATCGCCGTAATCCAAACCCCAGATCTTGATATTACGATCTTGAGAACCAGTTGCTATGAGTGTGGAGTCGCTAGATATATCCATGCATAGTACTGGTAGCTCGTGTCCGTAAAGCGACAGAAAGAACTATAATAAAAATATAAAACAATAAAAGATAATATTTAAGATACAAACTAATGTATTCCAAAACAGCTGTGATACCTTAAATGTATCCAAAAAAAAGATTTTAATGGTAGAGTTCAATAGAGAAACAGCTAAAAATCTATTATTTGGACTTATTCTTACACACAGTACGCTTTCTTCGAGCTTAAGCGTTCTTACATGTAAGACAGAAAGAATTTTAGCTTTTATCTGATTATCAGGATCTTGAATAAGTTCAAAATTCCAAAATTTCACCGTTTGATCACCACCACCGCTGGCAACTCCTTTCTATTTGTACAAATATATTAATAAGCCTTACATTTTAATAACGATTGTTAGGATATTTTTCTTAAAAGCTATTACCAAATCGGGAAATAATGTTATGCTCGAAAGTTCTTTGGAATGTGCCAATATTTCTTCCAAGATATCACCGGATGAAATATCAATAATAAGCATTTTTCCATCCTTTAAACCAACAATCAAATGCCTGTCACCTGGCACGAATGTTATCGTCAATGCATAATCACACTGCACTGTGCGTAAAGATGATAATGTTGGTCTAAAAATTATATTTGTTAACAAATCTCTAAGATATATTTATTTATTAAAATGTATAATTTTATAAGATACCTTACCTATTCCATAATTTGACAGAATCTCTGCTAGCGGTAGCAAATGCCAAATTATCGGAGCTAAAACAGATAGCTCGAATATCTGTACGATGTCCATGTGCCGTTATTGAACGCAAATGCTTTACTTCCGGATTTTTTTCATTCATAAATAAAGAATGCAATTCAATCGAATTGTTATTGATTCCAACACACACCTACACAGAACAGGCAAAATAAAATATAATACAAATTTTCAGTGATTTAATACAAATTTGTCTTATGCTACTACTAACTCTCAGTTCATTTCCTCTGCCTATTACTAAATCAAGTCCTTTTGTTTTGCCAGATACTCGAATAACAGGCAATCGTTGTATCTCATCCTTTAAAGATGGTGTAGTAGGTAGCTCTTTTTCTGCGGCATTTCCTTCTCTAGTATAACACAAGAAACATATGTTTCAAACATATATTTAAATTTTTTAAAGAATAAATAAAAAATTACTTTTCTGCTAAAACTGACTTCTGAGCTTTTCGTCTTTCTTTCTTCAATCTTTTTGTAAATTTATCTTTTACTGTATCTTCAGACAGTAAATAAAATAATTCTATGGAATTTCCCACTCCGTGGCATCCGAGAACTTTGCATGTGGAGTCAATTTCTAATGAAACAACTCGACCTCTCGTGGTTCTTAATATGCTTCCAGCTTTTTCACATTTTATAGGATATTTCTATAAAAATACAATGGATTTATAATTATATGTATTATTTAAAAAATTATTACATAAAAAGCAAATGATCTGAACTGCATCATGAACTGAATATAATATAAATTGTATACCATATCTGTATCCACACTTTCCTCATTTTCTTCATTGGTATCTATTATACCAACAGCATTATCCAATTCAATATTCCTGTCATCAAGAAATGTTATTTTCCAAACACGTAATTCCATATCATTACATCCTGTTATTAAATAACGATCATCATTCATTAAGACGAAACTCCACACCTGTATTAATACTAAATCAGTACTACAATTATTTAGAATGTAAATAACAAACAAGAACATAATTAAGCTTACTTCTGATTTATGTCCAACAAGGGTTTTAAAATTATGTTCTGTGTCTAGATCCCAAAACTTCACAAATGTATCTTTGCTTGCACTAATAATAATATTATGCTCCTTCATGAATATCAACTTGGTTATAACACCTTTATGTCCATTTAATCGGCATATTCCAGTTTCTGCCACAATATCCCAGACAATAATATCTGTATCCTGTTGCATAAAGAAAAAATATAAGCACTTATAATTTTGTTGTGTCTGTAAAAGATTCTAACCTTGGAACCAGTGGCTAATCTATGTCCTAATACATCATATGCCAAGGTTGTTATTTCAGATTTATGTCCCACAAATATGCTAATATTTTCACCAGTATTTAAATCAAAGGTTTTTACTGTCCCATCTGCATAACCAACTGCGATATGTTTTTTATCAGGTGATGCAGCCAGACATGTTACGCACACCTTTTCTCCAGATAATACTTGTGCCTGAAATTAATATTACAATCACAGAATATAAAAATATTAAACATAAAATATAAAAATATCAATCATAAAATATAAAAATATCAAACCTATTAAGTTCCTTCATCCTTCAATTTACCTTTTCTCCAAGTCGCAGATCCCAAATGTATACATGTTCACATGCAGCAGCAGCTATAAATCTACCTTCTTGACCATCCATCTTTACAAAGACAACATTACATCGAGGACTCGCAATTATATTTGCATTACCTGCTGATACATATTTCAAATACTGTTTGGTCAGGCCCATCTTGTAGTTTGTCTATAGTCTGAAGAAAATAATCAAGTAGAACAATATACTTCACACATGATAAAGATTTGCGAAAGTAAACTGAGTGAATTTATTAGTAAAGAATAGAAGGCAGCAATATTCAAACTTAAGAAAGGTCAATAAAATCATCAAAAAGGATAAAATCAGTGTTATATATTTTAATTTAAATAATTTCGTGTGATATTAAAAAGTTAGGAAAAGTAATCTGAAAATAATACAGAATTTGAATACACAAAGATCACATAAAAAATCATTACATACATGGGCACTCTGATAATTGTTTAGAACATATATACACTTACAATTGTGGATTAAGGTACTCAGACGCACGTGTATTCAGCCATGGATCACATATAGAGTGGTGCTAGAATTGATAGAAATGCGTGCGCATCATCGCGAATATGATCGTTTTAAAGCCAATAAAGGCAAATGGCTGTTCAATAGAGATAGCAACTTTGTAACTATTGTAAAATTCTTCAATATGATTAGTTTATATGTTTAGATTTTTAAGTAAGAACTAATTGTGTTGAAGAATTTTACAACAGTTGCAAAATTGCTTTCTCTGCTGAACGTAGCCATTAAGCCAGCGGTATAGCTGGATTAGAATTTTGCCATCGTATTGACTGCGGTGCTGTCAGTGGGCTAGTTTCTACCGAGAGTTTAAATTGGATCAGAATGTAAGAATCAATCAACTATAATCGAGCATTCCCCTGTCGTTCGACTGCAACAGAAGAATACTCGAGTTGGTTAGTTCTTACATTCTGATCCGGTTAAACCCTCGATGGAAACTAGGCTAATGTTGTCTTCAGTTTCTCTCGTATAAATGCTTCGTCTATCTTACAAATCTATGTTTAACACATTTATCTCTTTTAGATCGGTATTCATAGTCGAATCTTATATTCAAGACCTCGTCCTAAGTACGATCTTAAGAAGTTACAAACCAATCAGAAGGCTGCATTAACATCTTAAGACATTACTTAAGATGGTCCTTGAAATAAGACTCGACTATGAATACCAGTCTTAATAATTTTATTTTACAAATAGTGTATTTGAACTGTTAGGGACTTCGCACAATAAAAGGACAGAGAATAAGAATGGACGTGTTCAAGTCAACAAAGTAGCTAGGTCTAGAGATCAATTTTGTATTTTGAAATGAGATAAAAGTGAACGAATTTACTAGAATCCTGATAATTTCATTGGTCAACACTTAGTCAATTTGCTCGCTTTTGTAATTTTTACTTTGCTTGAAGTTTAAAATCGACTCCCTGTTCGTTAAACAATTCAACATTGGTTGAATCCAAGTGAGAACCAATTATGCTCATTCGCTCGGCAAGCATGCCTAGCCGCTTTGCCATCTCGAACTCACCTAATTTCAACCTATCAAAAATCATGTATTGTGAAATACCCAGTTTTTGATAGTTTTGAAACTTCTTATTCTCTGTTTTTTGTTCCTTGTTCCTTTTATTGTGTGGAGTCCTTTAAGCCAATCAGAATATTGCTTTAGATCTACATAATTTAACAGAAATAACAATAAACTTATCTATAACCTCGCAATAAGGTAAATTTCAACCGGTTCAGCAGAACACAACAGTTTTGCAATCATTTTATTATACTTTGCTGAGATTGGATCATTTCTCTTGATCTAAAAGCATAACTCAATCAGCGCGAAGAAAACTTCTAACAGTTAAAAAATAAATGTTCTGCTGAACGCAGCCATTAGTTGTAAGCCGATCGCAAGTTTGTGCGACAGCCAATATGAAGAGTTGATCACAAAAGATTGGTTGTCGCAACAAACTTGCGATCGGCTTGCAATTAATGTAGAACCGGCTTTATGGATAAGTTTATTGCTATTTTGTTAAGCCGATTCTGTAGAATTGGCTTAACAAAATAGCAGTGATTAAATGTAGAGCCAGCCGGAAATTTAGGCCGGAATCAGACTACACATTGAAGAATGAGAATTGAAAATTGAAAGATTGAAGTTCGATCAATTAGAAAAGGAGCCAAAATTTCTTTCTTTTTATTGGTGAAATTTCAATCTTTAATCATCAATCTGAATCTTTAATGCATAGTTTGATTCCAGCCTTAGAATACATAGATTTAAAGTAATATCCTGATTAGCTCATCGACTTAAGTTCATATCTTAAGGTTAGCCTTTATCTTCTCCACTTTTCAAAAACATGTCTCATTCAAAACGTTGGACAAATAATCGATTATTTGTACGAAAGCATCGATTCTTAAATCATCGATCGATAATTTCCTATTCCTAGAACTTATAAATACCAGCTTCAAAATCTTACCGTTCATCAGTTTAAGATAAGATATTGATATTGTATAAACAGTACAAAATATTATATGTAATATTATTACAAAAGTTTATAGAATTTTGGTATTTACTTGTGTGTTATATATACATATATTTATTTATTTATATATGTATATATATATATATATTTTAATATAATGTTTAAACAATTTGTAATTCATGGTTTGAGAACAACCTCTTATATACAGTTAATGAAACCATACAGTAAATCTACACAGCATGAAGTTAAGGAAATAGAAATTCCAGTACCTTGGGGCAAAGTGGCTGGTATGTACAATTTTTTTCTGTAAGCATGATTTATATTATAACAAAAATTTTATTTTAGGTAAATTATGGGGATCGCAAAATAAACAACCTATCCTGGCTTTGCATGGTTGGCAAGATAATGCTGCGTCATTTGATAACATAGCACCATTTATTATGAAAAATGTACCTGTTCTGGCAATTGATTTACCTGGACATGGTCTATCTTCATGGTTACCACCAGGATTTATGTATAGTGAATTGATATACTTTTTGTTAATCAAAAGAATTAAAAGATATTTTGGATGGGAAAAAATAAAAGTAATGGCGCATTCCTTAAATGCAATGACAATATATTGGTATGCTGCGACTTTTCCAATGGAGCTACAATATGTTATAGCTTTGGATTTTTTCAAATTTGTATCTATTAGTACAAGCATACATACTCCTATATTTAGAAATGCAGTTGATGCGTTTTTTAAACTTGAGGAAGATTATGTTCAACCAAGTTATACGCAAAGTGAGATTATGAAGAAGATATCTACAGGACTATATATGTTAAATTTAGATGAATCATCAACTAAAATACTTATGACTAGAGGTGTTATGCAAAAAGAGGATGGAATGTATGTTGTAAATAGAGATCCTAGAATGCGAGTTATACCCATCCATAATATGGTTTCGTCAGAGCAAGTAGAAGAGTACGCAAAGTTTATAACATGCCCATATTTAATAATCAAAGGAGACATTAATTTTTATGGTGAGGACAGAGAACTCTTTTATAAGACGCTGGAAATAATGAGAGCAACTAATGACACAGTACAATTTGAGATTCTGTCAGCAACACATCATCTTCATCTCACACATCCAAAAGATACAGCAGCAATTATCAATCCCTTTTTAGAAAAATATGATTAACTATCCACATACTCTCAAGACACAAATATAATAATCACGCGTTATAATGGATCATTCTTATGCTGAGTTCAATTTATATTACGAAATTTTGGTTTGAGTATCCAGCTAAATATAATAGACGACAATTGAAATTTGTAATTTTGGAAAATAGCCTAACAATTGATTCAATAATTGTACACCTTATTCATCTATCTTTTTCCAACATATTAATTTCTACATAGACTCCAATTTTTGTTACTTGCGTACCAAGGGTGATCTAATCTTATCGAAATATCTATAATTGATGTTGGCGATTGATATACATGAATATTGATGAATCAGAGTGAATGCTTTTTATCCTATGAGAAAATAATTTTCTTGCATATGTTATAATTCAATTAGGTTTAAAGTCGATCATTTTTTCATAGGGTAAAAAGATGATTCAACAACTGATTCACCCTCTGTGCACGTGTGTATGTGTGTAATATTTAAATTACATTCAACTATGTCGGTTCTCAGTACGTTTTCCTTTAATAATTATGTTCTGTGAACATCATTATCATATTGTGCTGTTACGATAAGACTCTAAATTCATATTTTCTTATCTATATTGAATATATAAATATGGATTGTCTTATAAGAAATATATAGACTGTTATAATAAATTCTATTTTGTAAGCTTTATGCATTGTTCAATAATCAAATCATATAGGGCTGGGGCATGTATTTGAAATACTTTTATTTAAAACACAGTTTTTTCAATACAAGTGTTTTATATTTTGTATTTAAAATTAAAAGATTTAGTTTTATGTATTTTACAAAATTAAGAAAATATATATTATGGCTCAATATGAATATAATTCAATTAGTATACAATAAGGGCTTTTTGAGTCTAGCAAGGTAATGTATGCTATAATTAAATTGTTTTATTAATTTTCATATATTTCAACAAACATATTTCAAACATTTCGACCTTTTTTTAACAGTCCTTTTCGATGAATATTACAAAATTTACATATTATTTATCGTGTATAAATTATTACATATTCTATAAGCATTTAGTGAACTTGATTATTTAATAGTCCTGATGTCCATGAACTCAAATTGTCCTAGTACGATTCCTGTTTGACAAAATTTTACAATATTTTCGATAGAAACGACATTCGAGAATTATAGTTGGATAACCATATACATAATAATTATCATTGTGATATGAACGATTTATTGGTTCTTTTATCAAAATTGTCGTGACATTTCGTAAACAACATTGATGGAATATGGAGTGTACGAAATGTCACATAATTTTGATGGAAGAACCGATAAATCGGAGAGTTTAATACAATAATGTTCACATCACAACGTTAATCAACATGTGCATAGTTATCCAACTATAAAATTCTCGAATGTCGCTTCTATCGAAAATATTTGTCAAACAAGAATCATCTTAGAACAATCTTAGAATTATGAAATATGTAATAATATGTAACATTTACTGAAGAGGATTGTTGAAAAAAGATCGAAACATTTGAAATATTGTTTATATGAAGGTTAATAAAACAGTTTAGTTATAACATATGTTATCTTACTAAGCTCGAAAAGCCCTTATTGTATACTAATTCTATGTATTTTATAATTAAAATAATGAGATTGATTGCTAATATCAATATTTGAAATACAAAATATTCTCAATCTTTAAACATTAATAATAAAATACAAAATATTTTTATATGCTCTCATGAAATATAAAATTTTCATTCTATTATTTACATGTCATGGTTTCTGATAAGTTGAAATCTTTTATTGACTGTTCCTATTGCCTGTGCTTTTTATTGTTTCCAGCTTTACATACTTACTCAAAAAAAGTTGGAACATTAATAGACTTATAAGATAGACGTAGCATTCATACGAGAGAAGCTGAAGATTAGAAAGAGAAAAAAATAATCGCAGAGTAGTTCTTTTTTTTCTAGTGATGAATTGATCGCCGCGACAAGCTGGGAAGTGGCCGAAAGCAACGAAGATAGACGTTCGAGAGTTGTGGCTTTACGATCAAGCTGATTGGCCCTCTCCACTGCTCACTATAAAAGAGAAAAACAACTATGTCTGGAGTAGAGTTATCCTTCAATGTTGTCTTCAGCTTCTCTCGTATAAACGCTCCGTCTATTTTATAAATCTATGAACATTAACTAAATTTCAGGAAGGCTAATCTCGTAGTGGAAAGCACGGAGTAATAAGAAGGAAATCAAACTCAAGCGATCACGAAAAAAAGTGGATTCGAAACATAGTAAATATCAGAAAATCCATGGAGAATTGGGATCTGCTGATTTTAGTGCTATCGTGCCTTGCGGGGAAAAATTGAATCGCTTACTAAGCTCATTAAGCTCTTAAACTTATTTGATCTATATTTTTGAATTTATTGGAATATGATTAGATGCAAGAGCTCAGTGGAACGCTCAGTGAGCTCTCTATTTGGTTTATATTTTTCGATCTAACGGAATAGGTCAATTAAGGTTTATTTGTATCGCATGCTCCAATATGCTCCTATTTCTTTCAACTATAGTTCCTACTCACTCATGCGCTCGTTAGGCCGGATTCACACCTTGATGGAAAAGCAGAAAGTGGAAAAGCGAAAGCCAATCAGAACTCGCGGAAAGACAGAACAGACAAGCGAAATGTACCGTCTACTACTACTGCGAGTTCCGATTGGCCTCCGCTTTTCCGCTTTCCGTTTTTCCATTAAGGTGTGAACGCGGCCTTAGACTGGGGGCACAGACTTATGCATAACGCATAATGTATAGTGCATAAGAGAATCATCCAATTAAAATTTTCCTTTTCCATGAAGTAAGAGGAAAGAAAAGATTTTGATTGGTTTACTCGCTTATGTATTATATGTTATGTGTTTCGCAAAAGTCTGTATCGCGGCTCTTATGATATATCTACACAAACTCTTATGCATAAAGAAAATTATTCAATCACATTTCACGTGCATCTTTATAGGAGAAATGCGATTGGATAATTTTCTTTATGCATACGTTTAAGCAATTTGCAAATTGTGTAGATATACCCTTAGAGTGAGTAGGAGCTATAATAGCAACACGTTGGAGCATGTTGGAGTATACAACAAACCTTATACTGTGCCTGGGTGGCATTCGGGTGGTAAATTGGATGGTAATCTGAACATAACCCTGAAGATACTTCATTAAGTCTCTAGACAAATACAGAGGTTAGTTGTTTAATTTATATCCTACGTGCATTTGATACATGTATTAATTAGTAACTTTCTATTAAATTATTTTAATTTCAGTGATGTATTCAAAGAATGATGTACTCAATTGATACAATATGCATCAAAATTAATTAAATACACATATTGTATATATATATATTTACACGCACCACTGAAATTAAGATCATTTGATAGAAAGTTATTAGTTAGTATCCGTATCAATGCACGATGTAAACTAGGACAATATGGTTAGAATACGAATGTTGTATAAACAGTATACAGA
This sequence comes from Atta colombica, assembly GCF_001594045.1. Taxonomy (NCBI): domain Eukaryota; kingdom Metazoa; phylum Arthropoda; class Insecta; order Hymenoptera; family Formicidae; genus Atta; species Atta colombica. The sequence continues at coordinate 301,479 of NW_017259234.1, read as the reverse complement.
AAGACGAAAGTATAAATCAAAATGAGTATACAAAACGATATCGACAATGTCCCTGTACATATGTGTGATTTCCGATCCGCAGGAATTTATTTTCCTGTGTCCCATTGAGCGGAATTTGCGAATGCGCTATCAATGCGAGCCAATAACAAATGCTATTCTAGTAGATATAATGAAAGTTTTATGAGAAGACTTGCAATTGATCAGGGAAGTGATTCTATATCTTGAAATGAGATGAAAATTATAAAAGTGAGCTAATTTATTAGAATAGTGATTATTTAATTGGTCAACACTTAGTAAATTTGCTCACTTTTTTTGTAATTTTCATTTTATTTGAAAACTCAGAATCGACTCCTAAAGCTTGCATTTTGAAATCAACGCTTCATATTGGCTGTCGCAACAAACTTGCTTGGCTTGCAATTATGTAGAACTGGCTCTATAGGACTGCACTATCAAGATCACGATGTTCGACGCTCGATGCTGCCATATGAAGATGCCTTAATGTTATTGTATTCTTGCGCATGCGTCAGAAAAACACGTAATTTATTCATTGCGGCGATGCGGCCATGAACTCTGTAGTGTGGTCATTTAGTATACGTGTATCTGCTCCGGTCAGGTATTGTATTGTCTGCGGCCGGTTTCAAACGTTCATTTCTATTTTTAATTCATATAATTTCTGTGTATCTTATTTATTGCGAATCTTCTTATTCTTGGGCATTCGTATGGCACGGGAGTTATTGTAGGCACATCCAGTGCTCGGAGATAAGTATTATCATTTTTTATATGTCTGTTTTTCTTTTCTCTTTCGTATACTATTACTATTACCAAATCTTTGATCATATTGATCTCCAATTATTTACGAAAGGCAGGAACTAATATTTTAAGGCCAATATTAAATATATCCATTTTTTGTCGTACGAGTCTAGTAATTTTTTAACGTGTTAATTTGCTGCAAGAGGATCTTGGATCTCTTTGTCCTATAATCAGTAGGTCTGTTTTTTATTGCTGTACTTTCTGAACTAGTACACCCAGTAAGTTGAAATGAAACAAATATACATTTGTTCAGAGTGCAGCAATAAAAAAACAGACTTAATGGCTATGTTTATATCGTGCCCTTAGTTCGCGACCTACGAATGCATTCCGTTTCATCCTTGTCTAAATCGTTTTATCTTCTTTTAAAATTCATGAACAACAAGGATAAAATGACACGGTAAGAGCAGAAAGTATTCATACAAGGAAATTTGTTATAAAAAAAAAATCTTATTTGTAGAAAATAAATATTAATTATCAATTTTATACAATATATTCTGTTCTAATAAACAAATGAGCTTCGCAAGTATCTCTAATTATAAAAACTAAATTTTTCGTCTATGAATATTTTTTGAGCATTCAAACAATACAATTTCAATTTTCGCTTATTTTTCAGATGATATATTTTGTATAATTCATACACATCTTGTTAGCATATATAATTTTAAGAAACATAATCTATGTTATGAATAAATTGTTAATTATCCAACAAGAAATGATCGAAATTAAATGTCGAATCAATATCAAATTGATATTAAAATCATCATATTTATTGATTCGATGATTCATTTCTCGTTGGATAATATTTACTTTTTAAAAATAAAGTTTTTTAAAAAATAATTTTCTCTATAGGAATATTTTTTTGTGCTCACTGTATATCATGCGTGAATTCCCTAACAACACAGTCGATATGTCGACTGTAAGTTGACTTTCCTAAGATCTTTAGAATCGATTGTAAGTCGACTTTGTACAGACATCCTTCTAATATCAACTTTAGAACATCTACTGCAATTTATGTTCACAAAACTTAAATGTGGAATTTCGTTCTTGTTGTTTAATTATAATACCTTGTTGTTTAACTATAGTTAAATAAGATTGAATGCTGTTCATGCAGTGGGCATAAATCAGAATGCAGTCTAGAATAGTTGACTTAAAATCGGTTTATAGTCGTCTTTAAACCGATTAAAGTGAGACATTGTATGACTTAGAGACGTCTCCAAGTTGTCTAAAGTCGACTTATGGATGTCCATTTTTCAGACATCTGAAGCTAAAGTCGACTTTGTTATTAAGGTTGGAATGTATCTTAGGGCTGTGATCAAAATCTCACTACAAATGCTTTGAGACATTTGATGGACCAATTAGAAGAAAAAATTTTCACAAACTGACCAGTTAAAAGACGCTACAAAGTGTTTGCATCATCGCGTTGACCCTAGGTGTTTGTTTAACTTATATGATTTGTTTAACTTATATTATTTTATCCTTGTCTTTTGCTGAGTGTGTTCAAACAAGGATAAAATGATATATCATGCACATTATGCATGAAACGGAATGTAGCCAAGGACATCTATTGTATAGATCATAGACTAAGAGAAATAAGTGTAGCCTATCACAGGCTACGGTGTAAAACGGTGTAAATGTAACCAATCAACAGGCTTGAAAATTTGTCATACGACAAAAACGCACAAATGAAATATCATCCTTAGCCTAAAAAAGGGAAATCCTGGTAGGTTTATTTACATGCTCCAATATGTAGTTTCGCGGTTTGCACAAAATCCTCAAATATTTTTGTATTTAAAATGAAATAAATACATATTTGGATATTAAAAAGAAGAAAAGCGGAGATGCTGAGTGCAAAAAGTGCATGTAACGCGAATAGATCTATGCTCTAATATCTAATTTCCATTAAGAAAATTGCAGCATCAGCGTCATGCTCACGGTGTAAGAATATAAGGTATATTCATTCCTATAAAATCACTGGTGTCTTCGTGAGGTAATTGAATAGTAAACCATTAGATGGTATATGTCGAGCTTTCAATACTAGAATAATTCCCAAATTTTGGAGGTTTTACTATTTTATATATTGACAATAGATATAATTGGAGAAATGTGGAAAATGTAGGGTGATCATTTTAACATCCAGCTTGACGAACAATTCCAAAAAATTTCTGTAATATAAGAATTTGAAATAAATTAATTATCAATTTTAATTGATATATTTTGATATACACATATTTAGAGAAAATGTTCATACTTCTAAACAGTCTTGTGTAAAATATATTTAAAATTAAATTCCTCTATTAAGTTCTTTATTAAATTTATTAGATGTTAATGTTACTTTCAAACCTTGTGCGGTTGTATCAGTTAAAAATTCGTCTTTTGTTATTGTTTTATTGATTAATTCAGTTTTTCAATCATTTTAAAGAATTATTAAGGACTTGAAGTACAATATATTTTGATTAAACAAATTCAATAAAATATTTCTCTTTTTAATATAAGAAATTGTTTATCAGTTTACTTGAAAATCTTTACTCGTTAATGTTATTCCTTGATTTAGAATATGTCAATTTTAATGTCGAAATTTAATCATTTATAATATAAATATATCATTTATAATATAAATATTATATCTTCTATTAATATATCTTCATTTATATATTATATATATTTATAAACTGACTTATATTTATTTAAGAAAAATTAAGTTTATATAAAATATATATATATATTTACAAAAAAAAAGATTTATCATTATTAATGTAATTACAATCGATTTGTTTAATTACAATTGAATTTGATTTAATTACAATTGATAAAATGGTTGAGTTAGAATTTAGTTATGGTTTTTAGATAAGAAGTGTGTGTGAGAAGAGGAAATAGGATTATTGAATATTTGAGGCGAAGAAGATGGTGCACATCGTGAATGAGGTGTTATATAGAACGGTGTAAGGGATGAGGTTTCCAGGAATATAGACCGTAATTATTTTATTCTCCTTTATTGGAGGAGGAGGAATACAGTCTAAAAAGCCAATCTCAATCGATTGGCACGGGATCTGGCTGATATGGAGGAGTTGGAAGCTGATTTAAGAAAAAAGAGGGGAATAGGATTTCCTGGATAATGATCGATGATAGTGGAAGAGATCAGGTCTAGCGATTATGTTTGATCTGAGACTGGCGACTGGTGGACGGTTCCGCCTACTTCTCCTGATGTAAGGGATTTTTTTTATTGATGCGCTACGAGCGCGCACTATAACCGAAGAATTAACATATATGTTTTCGTTAAGCGTGTATATATTTATGCGTACATATATATATGTATACATATGTATATATATATATGTACACACACACACACACGCGCGCGCGCGCGCGCGCGCGCGCACGCACATATATATATATATATATTACGCGAGATTTACGATTTTTGTAGCGTCCTATCATTGTTAATCTAAAATGCAGAGGGGTTTCGAGAAGATAAGAAATGATTTACGTTTTTCTTTAAAGTGGCAAGATTGTTCCAGACGAATTCTGTTATCTTCGTGGAAAATATGGTTAGATAAACAGACGGTGCACAACTAGTTTTGCATGCAGGGCAACCATTGTCAGTCGCGAGTCTAATCTTAGATAACACTACTGTGGGAAGTTATTCCATGCGTTTTATGATTTTTTAAGTGCGACGTGGCGCCTGTTTTCTTAAGATGAAATTGTTGGTCAGTCTGGGATGACAAAGCTTGGATTTTTACTTGCATTATGTGACTTAGGTGCATTTATAATGTCTTTTGCAATCTTATCACTTTTCGAGCCTACATTAAGATTGTTATTCCTTCCAGGTTGATTGGTGTTTATGAGTTTTCGCGGAGCTTGTCCAGTCCCTCTTTTCAGTTCTGTTAGACCGTTATCAGAGGACTCCACTCGAATCTCATAGACGCCAATCATAGTCGCGATGTGGAGCCGATTCTTTCGAAAGAAAAGAATCATGGCGTTTATAGGACATAATATGAGTATTCGTAATTATCTGCAAAATATGTTGGGTAATATAAATACTAAAAAAAATTCTGTTATAAATAACACTCAATTTCGACGATAATATTAAAAGTTAATGTCACGAGACTTGAGGAAAGTTTCGCAAAAAATTTTGAAATTTGTGACATAGCGTGTTACTTAAGGTAATGTTACTAATTTAAAACTAACTTCACATTCCACATTTTGATCTTCATTATAAATTGCAAGATTTTCACATTGCATTCAGCAGCAAAAATAGTTTCGCAACATTGTAAAATTCTTGAATATGATTGGTTTATACATTTAGATCGAGTGAGGAACTAAGGACAAGACCAATCATATTAGAGAATTTTATAATAGTTGCAAAGCTGTTTTTTTCTGCTGTAGTTTTTCATCTTTTTGATTTTTTCTTACTCTGTTATAGATAAAGATTCAGGAATATTCATTATTATTTAAAAAATATTTTAAATAATACATTAAAAATACATAAAAATCTCCTAGAGTAGTGTTAATAATTTCATACTTTATATTCCACATCTAGATTTTCATATCGTTGCTTATATTGTTATCTTTTGTCAATATTTCATTGTTTGCACTTTTTGCTGATATTTTCTTTTTAAGAAAAAAACCGAAAATAATGGGAACTGCATTTGGTTTAAATTTTTTCATACCTACTCTTTGCTCCCACATATATGCAAAATATATCTGTATAACATCAAAAAGAAACGAAAATGAATTAAATTATAATTTTTATGACATGATTATTTATAATGTATAAAAAATTAAATACCAAAATTGTAAGTTTCAATGTAGAAAAAAGGTTAGGGACAAGATTTATAACATTATTTTTAATTTGATTAATAGTAATTAGAGTACTTGATTAATTTTGTTAAATGAGCATACTCACTCTTTTTTATCCACAAGATCCGACGTTCAGGATTTGTAGGAAATAATTTCATGGTATATTCTTTTTCTGATGAGTTGTTACAAAATTGTGCTGCGCAACCATCTATTTTTATTGTTATTATTTTGTACTGAGCAAAAATCACGAACACAACCTTGAATAAACGAACATATATGAATGCATTCGTGTAAGTGAAAGAGTGAAATGACCCATGATGGAACTAATAAGGTGATTACGCAGCCTTTATATCTAGCCAATTGCAAGCAAGACTGAATTCCACCATTTTGTGCGTCATGTGTGAAATATATTTAAAAAGGATTTTATGTAGAAAGAAACAATAAACAGATGTTAAAATAAAATATTAAAGTAAAATATTAAGCTAAATATTAATTAATAATAACATATAATATAATAACATAATTAGTAATAATATAATATTAACGTAAATCTATAAATCCCAGTTAAATATTATTGCTTATTAATTTTACAATTTGTAAATTTAGAAATTTTTTTATTATGCTTTAAACATTGATTCTGCAAGGAAATTTGTTTATTTGTTTTATTCGCATGTACATTGTACGCATACCGTGTGTTGTCTGACATGAACGCTTTCTATTATGTGCTTTGTAATAATTGTCATGTTTTTAACATAAAGTTTTCTACACATGTTTTTCTGAATATTCCTGATTTATTTCTGGTTTTTCTTCTTATTTGCTTCGTTTTTCCTTTCTGACCTTTTTTTATCTACTCTAAAGACCTTTTGAAATTCAGTCTTACAAATATTTTATGACTCATCTCCAAACAGATTCTAGAGTCATCGTCACATACTTCAGTCATATTATATTTCCTTTATCCTTATCACATGTATTTTTGGTATTTGAAAATCTCACGTTAGAATATTAATTAGAATTATAAAGTAGGAAGCTTCATCGCTTTAGTTAAAGTAAAGATCCTCCTAGTTCTGATCGAGTCAGTCTACTCTCATAAGCCGAACTTGCAACATAGTCCTAAGCTCTTGTATAGGCGTGGGAAAAAGTTCGTGGCGTTTTTTTAATGCCATCTAACGGGAAAAACGTCACGAACTTTTTCCCACACCTAATATTAACGTTGAATAAAGTTTGTTCTGAAATCAGTTATCGAATCTTATAATACTTTATACATATTGCGATGCTTCGTGCTCGTAACATTTCTCGCAAACAATGCGTCGCGCTACGGTACGCCTGCCATTGTTCTTTCGACAACGTTTCCATAGTCAGATACAATATTTTCCGTTGGCGGATACAATATTTTTTACACGATGTGTCAAGTCTTGAACCACGCTATACAGTCTTTATCGCGACGGAACTGATGTGACGATAATGTGTCGTCATACAAACATCGCATGTAGTATCCTACTAAATACCTTATGCTGTTGATACATGTATGATGATGCATCTTTCTGTCTTCCGTAGAACGCACTCCCAAGTCAGTGTAGACGATGAATGGGATGCGCTCCTTATTGCAATGGTGATATTGCAAATTTGAGCCATTTATCGTCCACATTTGACAGTCAGATAGTGCAGTTGTTCATTTTTTCCACAGTCCATTGCGTGCGATTGCAATTTTTCGTTCATACTGAAATAGTGCAAACATCTGAAAAAAAATGATTGCTACTTTTTACCATTATTTTATTAGTAAGATGGAAAATTATAATAATTTTTTCATGTATACTTACCAATCGCAGAAAAATTTCTTGTGCTCCTTTCCATGAGTTGTAATCTCACGAGACGGGATAGATTTTTTTTTATCCATGCAAAATGCCCAATACTATCGTCGCGTAGATGGTCGCGTCGAAATAGGTTCTTCTTTGATAAATTTCTGTTTCTCACTGCGTATACCTAATTCTCGATCGCGTAGGAAATGCACTGGAGATATTCGCACATCTTTGTCTCTTCTTCGCGGATCACTGAGAACGCACATCTTCTACACTGTTTTTATATATACTTTCCAACATCTTGTTCGCTTTTGGTTTTTCATATCTTTTATTTTTTATTTTTTTATTTTTTTAGATTACGTCACACTCTTCCATGGAGTACTTGCACGTGACTCGTTCACACGCGTTGCAACACTGTGATATATCTAGAATGTCATAACGTTCTAACTTGTCATTATTGTTTGTTTGCGAAAGTGCACTGTTCATACTCAAAACATTGATCGTCGCATCTATCGAAAAATAGTTTTAGCGCAAGATTCTTGTCACAATCGAAACTCCATATATTGTCAATAATCAGCGATATTTGTACACCTATGTCTCTCTTTTGCGGATTATCGAGAACATGCAGCATATTATCTACATTACTTCCCACATATTTTCCAGTAGCGTCTCGCTTACAATACTGTTCACAATAGTTTTTTTAACAAAATAGGCACTTGTTGCATGGAAATATAGTGTACATTGGCATTCTACAATTCGTGCAAGATCGATCGCCTAGCGCATCAATATAATTGATATCGTGCTTCCTTACATTCTCACAACATCGAGGTTAGCCAAACGGATCATGCATGCTGTACATACAGTTACAACACCATCAGACGTTTCAACATCCTGTTTGACTTATCTAATTTTGCAATTATCTTGCTCGCCTTCAATTTTGTGTGTCTTTCTTTTGATTTTGTTTCTCTAGCTTCTATAGAGCTTTTCGAGTTCTTTTTTCTGCCTCTTTTAACATTTTCTTCATGTCCACTGTATTTAATGATACAGATATAGTTTCCTTAACATTGGACCTAGACATTATTGGATTTGCAATTTCTTGTTCTTCATTAGATTTTGTCAATTCCATAATATTACTACTTGTTGATGCTATTTCTCCTACATTCTATTCCATCAAATTAACCAACAACTCTTCATTGACTCTATTTAATGTAGTATCAACATAAAATGGACAAGCAATACTGTTATTAACTATAAATTATATATATATTAGTGACAGATAAATTATAAAAAATATGTCCATTTTCACCAATACAGATTAACTTTAATCTCAATTCAAATTACTCTTCGTCTTTTTCCAATCTTTAGAACTAAAAAAAGATGAAGAGTAAGTTGCACTAAGATTAAAATTAATCTACATAGATGGAAATGAATAATAGATACATATATAAGTATTATTGTAAACTATGATAAAAATTTACATTCGCAGAAGTTGAATCCATTTGAAGAATATGTGTATCTATTGCTCCACGGAAAAATCGTTGGAATTGCACAATTTTTCAATTTGCTTTTGCCGTCAACTTATTGCTTTTTCATATTCTTTCAAACCAAATAATTATTTTAAATTGAACTCCTCTTATATATCAATACATAATATCTCGCGAAAATGGCATCTCTCCATTCGAAATGTCTATTGTCCAATGTCTATTGTCTTCCGGAGCGGAAGAAATGAGAGAGAGGGCTGCCTGATCGAGCGGTGAAATAGGCAAGCGCTTTCAGAATTCTGATCGAATTCATAAATACTAAAGAATATTGACAACTTTTGTTTGTTAACAAGAACTCCCCCCCCCCCTCCAAAAAAGATAATCTAAGATAATGGTTTGGGGAGCTAGGAAGAGAACTAAATAAATGGGAGAAACACATATATCTTGTTTTTATTATAAAAGGAGAAAGATTCTTAAATTCGATGTTTCGATTAACAAATTGGGACAAATAATAAAGAGATGAGATATTAAGTCAAATTGATGATTTAATCGTTTAATTAATGATTTAACCATTTCTGTTTTTGAGCGGTTTATTTTACCATTCTGATTGTATTTCAATTTTTTAAATATTCGTTCGAAATAAAAGATAAAAAGAAAAAATTGTGTATTTACGGAAACTCTCATTCTTGTTAACTTTTGTTTTGAATTTCTTTTTCTTTTTCCTTTACATATTCGAGTGTCAATTTAACATAATGTGACCATATACTTTGCATGAAATTGACGTTTAAAGGTTCTTACAATTAAAAATGATACTATGAATAGGCGAAGGAATAACATAAAAACAATATATTTTACATGTAAGCTACTATATATGCATTTTCGATTTGCAATGATTGTAATATGGAATTATTAATTATTAGTACTAAGAAATCTTGTATTCGCGAGACCTTATATAGCCAGGCGCGGGTAAGTGGCAAAGGGTACAGGATGCTCTGATAACATACTTATAAATGATTTACAAGGTATTCGCAGATCACACAGATCGTAAATATTTGTTATAAATGTTATGTAGCAAATTCTATAGAAATATTTAATGCGACATTATAGTCTGAATAGAGAAACGCTTACCAGAAATATTTAATTATCACATTATGTAAAATATCAAATTGTTTATTACTAATGTTAGTCTAATATTGTAATGGTGTTTCATTAAGTGCTCATGTAGCACTCCAAAAATGAGTAACAACTGCAAGCATTGTTATTAATATTATATGCCGTCAGGATAAGATCGCTGCGCTTAGCAGATAAATTTTTTTTGTTCTTCACTTAATTTTTGCTAGGTTTAAAATTCCAGGCGCTAGTCGCTCGTAGAGAACATCTATCTTAAATCTAACGCATGACCTTATTATTTCTAACAAATAAGCGCACGAGAAAGTAGATGGCGACTGTTCATGTCAGTTAGTTTTTGCACTACATTTGAGTATGATTTTGTCTCGCATTTTTAATCCTTCACTTGATAAGTAATTAATCGCAATCATTCAATAGTGAAATAAAACTTGTGATTTGAAACGAGACGTAGCTGCTAAGGCAGCATCTTACGAGTATCGTGTCGAAATTATCGGCTCGGATGAGCGTGAGAGCGTCCGATTCATAGTCTGTTATCTTGCTGCACGTGAAAGAATGTTCATTGCGTTATCTTTTTGTTATTTACTAAGTCTGTTGAAATTATAACAAAGAATTATAAAATGTTCATTGCGTTATCTTTTTGTTATTTACTAAGTCTGTTGAAATTATAACAAAGAATTATAAAATGTTCATTGCGTTATCTTTTTGTTATTTACTAAGTCTGTTGAAATTATAACAAAGAATTATAACTAAGGTTGCAATTATATGTTCGTACATGCGAAACACAACTATCTATATCTATGCCCATATAACAAAGATCATGTGGAATACATTTAGCTTGCGCATAATTTGGTTCTTCAATTCAACATTTGACATGATTCTAACAACAAAATATTGTGTGCGAAGAAGTTGCAACAAGTCGTTAAGCGAAGGTAGTTTGGCTTATTTCATTTGTGTTTGCGCAGATTTTTGCGGTCTTTATTTCTTGTCGTTGTATTGTTACTGTAAGATATTGTCATCCAGGCAGTTTGCTTGATGTTATTCATTGCGTGCTGCACATAAGGTGTGCGGCACTGCCAAAAAGAGAGGGCGAAATTTGGACAGTTATCACATCTATTCTTTATTTAAAAATCCTTCGATGAACGTCGCCACGCTATACTTTGAAAAAAATATATTACTACAAAAATAAAAAAGTATATTAATACAATATATTTTATTTTTAATCAATAATGAATTTACCATAGGTGTTATTTGCATTCTAAGTTCACGCAAAGTCCATATTATCACGTTTTCTACATATTTTTTTCGTTCGTGAGTTTGTTCATACATACGTATATGCGTACGTACATATGTACGTATATACGTATGGATGACCGCCTAAAATCTATCGAAGTTATGATACTCAGGGTCATGATCTTGACAACATATATCAAAGTCAAGGTCATCAGCGGGGCGTCTCTTAATCTGAATAATTAGATAATTAGCGAAGTCTTTTCTATTTTTCCGTTTAATTGTTAGTTATTTTAGTATCTGTTACTTAGAGAATTTTTTAATTATTTTTTTGTATTCCTGCCTACAAATGCTTTTCAAAATCACTTTCATTTTGAAGGACCTCGATTATTATAATCGTTCTATAGGCGCTAATATCTTTTTTCTATTTTCGGCATTTTTGTTTTCGCTTATTTTAAATAGAAAAAAAAATATATATATGTATCTATATATTTGCATTGTAATATATAAAAACTGGCGATTATTATTTAAAATTTAAACATAAAAACATGATACAATAAGCGGGCATCGTAAATGAATTAGAATAAAGTATTAAATACCACAAAATGAAAATTGTTACATAAAATTTGATATAAAATGAAAATAACGAATTGAAGCATGATAAGTGAATGATATCGAGAGATAATGGAAGTAATAAGATATATATATTTTAAGATATGTATACACAAGAATGCACACACACACACACATACACACACGCACGCACGCACGCACATGAATGCGTATGCAATACTATATAATTTAAGAAAATGGAAGTTATTAATATATGAATTTAAAATTTAAATATTAAAGCTTAAAATATACATAAGAATTACTGTTATTTTTGAAGAAAATACTACTAAATTGGTCAATGGAGCGTTTCTTTATTTAATTTATGAAATTTACGACAATGTGTTCGAATCAAATATGTAAAGATCGTGAATAAGATTCATGCCGAGCGCCGAATATTGTACGTGTAGGAATCAATCTTCTGAGCAGTACAAATCAACTGCTTGAACACCGCATGCAAAGCATCACGTAACAGTAGATGTCTGTATTAATCAGCGTAGGCGCCAGGCATCACAGTCAATCATTAGCCCGCAAATGGAGCCGCTAATCAATTACTTACATCTAAATCCTTCCGTTTATTTCAAATTAAACTAACAATTGTGATTCTAGATTGTGCTTTTCTTTTCGTCACTTCCGATAAATATCTAAGAATTTCAGGAACGATCTGGAATCACAGTATAAAAGTATAAAAGTACGACGCAAGAGCAGTTACGTAATTTTTTTTACTTTTCTGTGCTAGTAGTAGTAGTGCATGGCAGTGTTGTGCGAAAGTCGACATAGTGCGAACCAAATCTTAGAAAAGAGACAGACCGCAGATTTAGAGAGCAGCTTGCTCTCACAAGAGCCTTTTCATAGACGTGATCGAAATGAAGTAGCTCGCTTCGAGACTGAGATTTGCGTGAAAGAAAAATATACATAATGTAAAAATTATACTCAAATAGACTGACTTTAGTGTTTGTTTAAAATTGACAGTATCGTATATTTATTGTTCTTTTTCAACAAAATCTTATCTATTCATGTTTCAACATTTGTTGGTTTTTCGAGATTACCCGGATATTAATCGGGACAGGCGATTTTCTACAATTCACAACGGCCTATACGCTTGGATCACGGTTTCTCGACAGTTTGCCAACCTAAAACAGCAAAACGGATACGGAATCACTCATCACTTTACAATAAAATTTGCAGTCATATAGATCGTACACTCGAAAACTTAAAAAGGCTGAACTCATGAATCAGCTTGTATCTACCTATTAGACTGATAGAAAGTAAGTGAGAGAAGTTCAAGTGTCAACACAAACAATTGCGTTCGGAGTTTGAGGAGAACCTGAAGAAGAACGATTATTTTTTGAAAGATTTTTTGAGACGAAAAAAATTTATATGCAACAAGATGGTTTGGAAGTCTTGATCGAAGCTCTAGCTTAACAATTACGTTTTGCATGGATAAGTTCGTCAGTCGCGATGTACGGTATAGATAGTAGAGATGGATAGTAGACGTGTCTTGAGAAGACAAGTTATATCGGAAATCGCGCCACGATTTAGAGGTCACGTTCTCACAGTACCCGCGATCGTGTTACTGCGATTTATCATTTATGTTGGTGTGCCGAGTGTAGCTGTGGGAGAATGGCATCTCCAGGGCATTGAACTCGCGGATCCAGATTTCACATCGATGGATGAAATTGACATACTGGGAACCGATGTATATATGAGGAGTTGCAATCAAATTGTTTATTGTCAAATAGAGCGTCTCGATTCTCTCGGGATGTACAACTAGAAAAAATAGACAAGGAATTTATGAGAATATGAGAGATTAAGGCACATAATCCGTGTCGAGGCGATAGAGACGGGTAAAGAATGGATCAGTTATTTACCCCATCATGGAGTGCTACAAGAGGCAAGTACCACGACGAAGCTGTGAGCCGTGTTTAATGAATCATAGACTTCATCTGGAGGGAAGTCGCTCAATCAATTTTTTTCTATCGGACTGAATCTTCTCCATCCATTGGCCAATTTCTGTTATAATGGCAGATTGCGTCAACGTGCATATATACGTTTTTGCTGTTGACATAGAGAAGATGTATCATCAGATCTTGATCTATCCCAATCGAAATTAGCAGAGAATTGTTTGGAGAAATCGTGACAATGATAGCATCAGTGACTACAAGCTAAACACAGTTACCGTCTAGTACATGTCCCATATCTTGCCATGCGGACGATAAGAAGCGGTTTTCTCTGGGAGCTTTTGTGCTGCGATGGGATGTTTACATGGACGACATCCTTTCCGCAATTGCTATGCTGGAACAAGTCAAGGATCTTCGAACTCAGCTGGCAGGACTCTGTATGGCGGGCGGATTCTCTCTGAAAAAGTGGGCGATTAATAATGAAATAATTCTACAGAACGTTTCAATCGAAAATCTTTCTTTTGAAAATGGTAGGTAAACTTGAGATGCAACTCACTATAGAGACAAATGAAATAATCAATAACTATTCGTACATAACCATTGTAGCGATAGTTGGGCAAAGAGGTCATATGGCAGAGATAGTGCCTATGATTCATTTTCCGAAGTTGGAGCTATTATTGGTTACCGCATGAAAAAAGTTCTCTTTATTATTAGCATCAAGTCCTCTTATTGGAAACAAATTTTGCGATATACCATATGGCGGAACGAGAAAGTCTCGAAGCAAAAAGTCAAAATGCTATAAAAATTTCAATCGTAACGTTAGTTCTGCACGCATGGAAAGTGATGCTATTGTTGAGGGATTCACACATAGCATTGCAATGCATGGAGTAATTTTTAAAACACTCATTGCCGATGGCGATAGCAACAGTATCAGTCCATCAAAAATAGCAATCCGTATTGAAAGCAAATGATAACAGTGCGAAAAGTAGAATGCACTAATCACTTGCTTTATGTAAAAAATTTCCCGAGCTTGATTACCAGATTAAAGTCAGTGTAGGATTTCAGTGGCATCCGGATGAATTCATTATCACACTTAGTTCGGTTCAAGCTGATCGCAAAATGGACCATTCTGTCACTAGCGGTATAGCTGTTTGACCCTCTCAAGTGACTGTCCCCTGTGATGTCCATGCAAAAATAATTATTCAATGTACCTACAGTTACAGAAATTGAAATGGATTTCTCTGCTGCTTCCACAGACACTAATTGTTAGAGGAGTTTTTCCTTGAAGAACTTTTGAATCTGACCGATGTTGTCTCAATGGTTTCACTGCCTGCCGAATACAGGGACATTGAGATTCATAAATTCGCTGACGCGTTTGAATACACATACGCAGCAGTAATATATTTGAAATCAAGAGAAAATAATAGTTTCACGGGATGGATTACAAGCCTCGTGATCGCCAAAACGAAAGGGACTCCCTTGAAGATCGTTTCGCAAAGTTAGAGTGTGATTCTCTTAATATGATTGCCCATATCAAGGTTTCGTTTGATCTAACGGACAAGTCTATCTATATATGATCCAATTCGATAGTAACACCAAGCTGAATCCAAAGTTATTTTTCGCGATGGAATACATATGTGACAAATCTCGTTTTGGAAATACAGACCACACTTCCGGATGCACACTGGTGCCACGTGTTAAATCAGGAGAACTCAACGGACTGTGCCTCCAGAAACATATCGCTCGGAGAATTAATCTCGTCCCTTTAGTGGCGGGTCTTTCTGGTTGAAAGCTTTTGACACTGAGCTTAAAATCTACAATGTGATTAATCGAGACAGATTTTCTAGAACAATGGAAAGCTCATTTGGCACACAACAATAGGTCGAAGACCTGCTAACCTGATATTCTTTTCTACAGACAGTTCTTTGCATCATCGCTTATTGTTGACGCTAATTGTAAGTGCGAGGAGGGCATTGGCAATACTTTTCAGAGCGCACCAATTCTTTCTTGCGAGGAAACCGAGCAGAGCCTCAAAGAATGAATCTGGACTGTGCAGTCTGAAAGATTGAGAAAATTAAAGCTGACAAGACAGTCAATAGGAGGAGTCAACTCATTATCAGCAAACTTAGTCTATTTATCGATAGCCAAGGTTTTCTGAAAGTCAGGAGTCAAGACTCAAGTATTTGCGTTCTGTTTTATGATGAAAAACACCCTTTAATTTTTATCAATTTTTACCAAAAAATTTGTCTCACTAAATTTATCATAGTTTCCTGTCATACTGGAGTGCTCCATAATGACATACAACAGACCTTGAAGTTCCTTAGCCAACGATTCTGGGTTCCATGTATCGAGCTGTTGTAAAGGGCTACACCGTTATCTCAGTCTACGATGGCGGGTGGCGACACTCCAATTGAGCTTTCAAGCTTCCGAGTGACACCTTCTCGCTATTCCAGCACATGGATATTGACTACGCCAATCCAATTTGGCTGCGCACTTTTCCTCCGGACGAGAGCACAAACCTAAAAGGTCTTTATCGCCATTTTGTATGTTTTGTATGCTTTGATAGTTTATGTATGCTCGATGTTTATCTGGAAATCATTTCTGACTACACAGCATTTCTCTGAAGCATTTCCTAGCAGCTCTTCTTCGCTTTACTTCCCACAAAGAACTATATGAGATTATATACAGCAACTATACGGTACTAATTTTGTAGAAGCTGAAAAAGAATTGCGAGAAGAATTTTCACAGGCAACAAAGAGGTGTATCACATTAGAGCTATTCTGACAGAATGCACATTCTGTGAAGATTTAATTCACTGGCGGTCCCTCATTTTAACTTTGGGAATCCGCTGTAAAATTTCTCAAGCATTAGCTGAGACGGATGCTGGGGGATTCTAAATTTACCCCTGCGAAGAAATGGCGACACTCCTCGCTCAAATCAAAATCTATCTAAATTCAAGGCTTCTATCACCAACGACAATCCGGAGGACATCGCAGCGTTTCAGACTATTTTCTTTTTTGCAACTCTCTTTTAGCGATCTCTAATTATCAGCCAACCATCTTTTCCACTGGCAGCATAACCAGCAGATGCGGGAGCATTTCACCGGTTGCAGGAGTACGCAGTCTAGCTGCCCGAAATGATAGAAGGGAAGCCCATCGCCAGAAGTGGGATAATTATGCCTCGTGCGCAGTGAGGTAACTCCATTCACTAGGTGGCTACTAGTCAGAATCTCAGCTCTGCATCCGAGGGAATGATCACCGTAAGAACAAGTCTTCGACTCTCACGAGACCAATCGTTGATCAAAATCGTTCTCCTTCCTGCGTATAGGATCAATAACAAAATTTAATCTTTCTCGATCGCGTGCCTTTTGACATCTGATCGTCTTCGTGGTTTTTTCCTCTTTGTTGCGTTACAACAGAGATCTTAGATATGTCTGTCAATCATAATTATAATTCGGAGATCGCAGATAGTGAGATCGAATTAGAGGTTAGATGGCATAGCACTGAGGGAATCGCCAATCTCAATAAAGTTAACTTCACTCAATCTTGTGTTATCCGCTTCACTCATTTCAATTTATTATGACTAAATTAATTGTAGTTCATATCCTTTTACATTGTCAAGTAATTCATTGAATTACTCCTAAGAACTATGAAATACTTTGGTCCGTGTTCAGAATGCGCTTTATCGAAAGCGTGTTTTTATCTCTAAAGTTTTTATCTATAGTATGCGTAACGTAAATTATAGCATGTTAACATGGTAATAGTTGTAAGTGCATTCTGAATACGAGTCATAATCTTATGTCATTATACTTGAAGTTGCGATCTGCAATCTGCGATTACTTGCGTATAACTGAGTAATTGCAACCGTCTAGCTGCATTATGTAGCTGCCTTGTGCTAATCAGCGCAGCGCTAGGCATCATAATTGATTATTGGGGCATCCGCAAATGAGGCTACCAATCAATTACTTATATATGTCTAAACCTTCCGTTTATTTTAAATTAACAATTGTGATTCTAGATTGTTTTTTTCTTTTCGTCCAATAAATAGAAATCTAAGAATTTTAGAAACAATCTGGAATCATAGCAGTATAAAAGCATGAGCAGTTGCGTTATTTTTTTTTGCTGCTCTGTATTAGTAATATGTGACAGTGTTATGCGAAAGTCGGTGTCACATGAATCAAATCTTAAGAAAGAGACACTGCTGGCCGCGGATTTAAGGAATAGTTTACTGTCACGAATCTTTTCTTAAGCACGATCGCTAAATGAAGTAGTTCATTTCAGGACTGAGATTTCAGGACTGCATTCATGAAAGAAAATTATATAGTGTAAAAATTATACTTAAATAGACTGGCTTTTATTGTAAAATTGATAGTATCGTGTATTTATCATCCTTTCTCAACAAAATCTTATCCATCCATATCAACACAGTACAATTCGAAAAAGATAAAGTAAAATTTTGTAATTTATACTTGAAATCTGTAACATTGAAATTTCACTGCATTGAAATTTCATTCTAGGTATTAATGGCAATTGAGTGCTACTGTTAGTGAATTTTACTGCAAAGTGAGAATAGAAAATTTACTCCAAAAAAGTGAATTTGGAGGTTAGAATAATGACAAAATAATGTCAAGATAACAAAACTTGCGGAAACAGATTTTGAGCAGAGCAAAAATAATAAATAAAAAATAAATAAATAATGCTTACCTGTGGCAAAGTGTTTTCATCACACACAATCACACAAAATATATCAATTTGTTTTCTATGTCTTCTATGCGTTTCAAGATGCGTTTTATCCATAACGTTTGTCCATAACAAATGTTAACCGACATAACGGCATTATGTCGCTAAATTCACTTTTTGCAGTAACATTCAATATATCTTGCATTGCATTATTAAATAATGTTTAAACCACTTCAGTTGATCAAATGAAATAGTTCACTTATGTAAGAGTAGGCAGATTAACTTCAAATAAGTGAAAATCTGTATTTAAAGTGACTGCTACTTATTTTTGTTAGTAGCAAAATTTTCATTGCTACAGATTTAGAGTGTAAATTTTATTTTCTTTGTATAATTTTCTCTTTGTTATTATTATTATTATGTATTTTGAGTGTTATGTTTTTCCTTTTCCTCGGTTTTTTAAAGTTAGTTAAAACTTGTTACTTATTAAGCTAAAATATATATATATATGTACGCTCGATTGGCCTTTAATTAATGCTTTCTTACGTATATTTTAAGTATATTTTCCAATGCAATTATAGATATTTCAATATTAGCATTCGTTAATATTGTTGATCATGTTAGCAAGACTCAACTGTTGCGGAGCGGATTCGTGAGCGCTTGCTGCTGTTGTTGTATTCTTTTAGATCATGATCCAATGATCTAAAAGCGAGCGCTTCGCAACAGTTGAATCTACTGAACGCGACCATTGTTAGGCAGAAAATTTATCCCATTTTGTTCTAAAAACTGAGAGAGAAAGACAAGGAATATAATTCCAAAATCATCTGTTAGTAGCTTGAAAGAGTAATTTGAAATTGTATGTCATCAAAATTTAAATTTTCATTTCTTCCTTAGGTGATAATTCCATGTAATAATATTATGTGGACTTAATTATACACGAAAATATCATGAATGTGTAGAAAGTATCGTAGAAAAGATACATATATATATTAAAAACAAGAGTACATATTTTTGAATTATCATGAAGACGCTTAATTGTTATTGCAAATAAAGGATACAGGTATCTTGGGAGGTTAAAAGAATTTCGACTTAGAATTTTCTTTCAGAGAAGATCAAATCTTCCAAATCATTGATTTGTTATTAATTTACGAATTCTTCTAGACACTTAAATCTCCTCTTAGACATAAGGGAACACATGTTTGTCTCTTCGGAATTTGTTTGCTAGAGGAGAAAAGTTTAATAAGTTAACATATCCTTTTAATTATCATTTTTTTATTGCTATTTACGATTAACTGTTTACTCAGATCTTCCAAGGTTATAGAAGTGTATTTTTAACAAATTGTTATCTTTGGCTTACATAAGCACATGATTCCCTCTCACATTTGATGCAAGGAATAAACGAGGGATTCGTAAGGGATAGACATAAGCAAGACATAACAGGATAATCAGATAACTTCAAGTCCAACAGTTTTATTTCGCGAATCGAGTACAGGTTATGGAACAATGTGTTTCCGCCAAGGCTTTTGGCTCTAGCGGCTTTTCTGCGTGTATATATTTCGTGCGAAAAAGATGAAAGAATCTATTTCGCGTCTCGCTAGACGTTTCGGGATTTCTATCTTATCTAACTCGTCTTTCTCAGAGACGCTTACGTCAACGTTTAGTTTCCAGCGTTTCGTGTCCTCTCTAACTTAACTTCAGTCCTAATACTCTGATCATATCTTTTGCTATTGCGTTACATTTGATTGTAGTCGGGCACAACTCGAAATATTATCGCGTTTGTGCTTATTTCTTCTTCAGAAACTTTTGCTTCGATCTGTCCCAATATCTCTAATACCGATCCATTGAGCCTCTCGTAATAACCATCTTTAACTATCGTGATCTGATCCGACGGGATAAATTTCGACTTCAACAAACTAATCGGATTCGCGATATCAATCTTTATGATACATTATGATACATTATGATGAAAGCGGAATAACACTTTTCACATTCATAGTGTTACGTCCAAACCCTTGGAAATTTTAAATTTATCCTATTGGAGAGAAGAGGAGCGGAAATGGTGAGGGTATCTAAAAGGACGGTCAAGTTCTTAGGTATCCGCACGTCTCGCGCACAGAAACGAATACTGCGAGTTGAACGCACCTCTTTGTGCTCGTTTCGGAATATGGGTCAACATCCCGCAAAGACGCTATGACACCTGTTTCCTAAGAGCGATACGATTGTCAGTCCAAATTTCGAGTCAAGGAAGGTAATCCCTTTAACTCGGGAGTGGATTACGTGCGTTCTCTGGATGGGTGTCGCTTAATAAGGAAGTTCTACAAATTAAAAATAATATTCTCTTTATTACACTATGTATAGATAAAATAAAATAATACACGACATAATACACGACAAAATTTTCTTAGCGAATTTTTCATTTTATGTTTTAATATCTCATAGTCGACAACCAGAGAATTGTACAACTCCAGTTGAGAAATGAGTTGAGGATGCAAATAATTCCTCTGGTAAGTTCAATATAAATTATAAATAGAATATTTACTTTTTATAATCCATTTTTTCAGTGTCTTTCGTGGAGACATACGAATCAAAGGCTTCGTGAACCAATTCAATAGAATGATGATTCGTGGCGATCGACGCCATTTTAAGGAAATTGAACGACTAAATATGTGGGAGGAAGCTGCGAACTTCAACTTACAGAAGTTATTTGGTCTCTGACCATATGACTTTTTTTTTGATAATCTCACCGGGTGTCCTCATCCTATGGCGACCCGGGCATACACAGGCAATCTGCCCAAAACGAACGAGAGAAGAGATACCGACCCTGTAAGAATCACTCGCATAATCCTGTAGGCCATTTCGTCTGGTGTTTGCAAGCGTGTTTTGAAGTATCTGGCGCTAATATAATGCACATTTTTGTTCCATTATATCTCTGTAGAACTGGGTAAGTTGTATCTTAATGTGCTTTTCGACATAAACGAATTCGGAGTACAGGAAGATGTCAAGGTTTGTTTACAGAGATCTTTGAGCGAATCTGGAAAGTCCTTTTCTTTTGCGTCTCAAGAATGAAGAGTTTCGAATTTATATAAGATTATAACAATACACGTTGAAGTTAGCGATCTTGGGCTAAGGTAAAAGTTGTGTCTTGTGTTGTTACCGTGTAGACTATTGGAGTCGTATGTTCTTCTTGGATGAAAGCTTAGTTGCGGGCCTCTTGTACAAGATATTATCTTGAAAGTAATAATGATCAATAAGTAAGAGTGGTCAAAAGGTCTCAGCCCCCTCAGCATTGAGGCAATATTCGGACAATTTGCGATGCATTCCAGTTAGCGTAATGACTTGCCCCGTTGATCTTTGGATTCTTGCTTCGAAAGATCTCAACGTAATTCTAATGGAGGCTTGGACGACAGCGTTTTCCCAGAATCCGTATATTGTGCTTCGGAGTACCTTCCATCGGCTGACGCTAACCCAGTCAAAGAAACACTGCGCAGGTTCGTTACGTTTATCCTGATGTGGTCGATCACGACGTTAGCAATGGTAATGGGGTTTGTTTCGTGTAATTTTCTGCATGCCTGTTC
This sequence comes from Atta colombica, assembly GCF_001594045.1. Classification (NCBI taxonomy): domain Eukaryota; kingdom Metazoa; phylum Arthropoda; class Insecta; order Hymenoptera; family Formicidae; genus Atta; species Atta colombica. Next base: position 279,479 of record NW_017259234.1, on the reverse strand, counting down.
TCCTATTTTCTGAAGATATTCTCTCCTTCTGTTGTGCACGATAGAGACGTATGAGTACATGCCGCAGCAGGTGATAATTCGATTCACTTCGATTTTATACTGAATGGCAGTAGTCTTATTATAATTCGATAACTGCATTAGTTGGATATTTCCTCTTTACATGGATCGATGTCCTCCATATTACATTCTCCGACGAGTAGCGATATATTTATATTATAAAGCCTTCTCCACAATCGTATCTGATGAGTCCGATTATGAGTAGGATGGTGATTAGTACGAACAAAAGCATTTGCTAGTCATTATCTGAGGTTGAACTGTCGATCATATGCTCCGACCATTGAAGTTGGGTTCTCTTTGTCCTGGGATTGGTGGGAGACGGCTTGTCTGTGTGGACTATTCTACTGGATTTCTTGCTTAACTCTATTCTGACTATTATATATTATTACTAAGAGTCTCTATTATTTTATATGGACCTGAATATTAGTCCCCTAGCTCATGAAAGGGTTCTTTTAGTAGATATACTTTATCTCCGATATTAAAGTTGCGCAAATTCGCCTTTTTATCATAATATTGTTTGGATTTCGCATTATTAAAGTTATTACATGCGATTTCCTGTATATCTTTTATTTTATTATGCAAGGACTCGAGGTAGTCGGCATAGCTTTTCGTTACTTATATCTTCTGGTTCGTTAGTTGGCAGGTTTGTCGGGCCGTTTTGTTGAAAACAATTCGTGAGAGGTTACTACGTGCCTTCATGTACTAATATTATACGAAAAGCAGGCTATCTTAAAGTAATTATCCCAATTTCTTTTGATTCTTATTATTTGCTTCAGGTATTCTCAGAGCACATGATGCGAGCATTCGACGGAGCCATTGGCTTGTGGTCTTTACACTGTTGTGGAATATCGTGCGATCTTAAACTTTTTTCGCGATTACTTTCATCAGATTATTTAAAAAGTGAATTCCTTCATCGGTTAACAATGCTTTAGGAACATCGTGTATATATAAGATGTCGTTGACAAAAGCATTCGCTACATCTACGCCCGAGTGTCTTAGGGCGTAATTGCTAGCGAGTATTTAATGAGATCTTGTAGAGTTAAGATGTATACATTACTTAAGCGCGACTGAGGTGACGGCCTCATGATATCTATTGATTCTTTGTTGAATGCGGCGTCTAGTGTATCGATTAACACCATAAAGTTAACACCATAAGTTGTTTAGTCTTTCGACGGACTAATTTCTTCAACAGTTCCTGCTGTACATGACATCCTATATCAACTTTCATCCTCAGTCAAGAGTTTTTATCGCATATATATCGCATATAGGTTTTTGTTTATTCCTTTGTTTAGTCCACTGACGCGTGATATTCGTTTATGATTGTTTCTCACTTACTCACGGGCTTACGTATTATCTCCTGCATATCGTTTCCATCACGCCAGTATTATTTAATATGTCGCGAATATTTTTATGCATATTTTCTCATGCTATCGACTTACCCGTGCAAATCGAGAAGGATTGTAGGGTTAATTCTTTAACAATATCTAGATGAGTTTAACAACATTTAGGAGAGTGTATTACTTCACTTAGTAGTTCTCTTTCTGTTATACACGAGGACTTAATTTTAACGTGCAATGCTATAAGGTATTTATTTCTATAGGGGATTAGTCGAGCGCGAGCCAGGGTAACATTTTCTATTTGTGGTAATAACTCTACCAGCGCGGGCGTCTTTATCGCATGGCCCACCTTTTTGTGTGATAAATATTATTAGGTTGTCTTTTCGCGTTATTATATTTTCGCGTATTTCGTAGAATTGAATACAATTCACAAGTTGGAAAGCGTAAGATTGGTCTGGCGCGTCAACAGGCAGTTCCTTATTGGACCTGCTATCTTCGTCGGACTCGCTGCATAGGAGTCGGAGACTGAAGGGATTTCTTCGGTGATCGCTTTGTTTGTAAGTGGTATCAGGATGCTTTTATCTCTGAATGTGCCGGGCGCCTCGCTGGTGGTGTCTCGGCACGTTGGTGCGCTAAGAAAACTTTCTTCGTCTATATCGCATGACTCAAGCGGAAGCATGTGTTTGATGCTTTGTTTCGGGGATCGCTTTTCACGAATAGATAGGCTAGATCGATTCTAAGCCAAGTCCTCTGAAGGGAGAGGGGGGGGGGGACTTGAATATACTTACCATATATACTTACCATCTCTCTTCCTCTTATGAATCATCATCTTTCCTACCGCGTTGTTACTTACCGTTGTATTTTTTTCTTGCACGCAAAAATGTTTTATCATACGTTTTTTAATTTAATGATTTAAATAGAGCTTAATACAAGCGTGACTGTCCATTGCAGCATCATCGAACGCGAAGATGCTAGCGGCG
>NW_017259234.1:275414-277005 GCF_001594045.1 Atta colombica | reverse complement strand
TTTCAAATCGAATTTTAAGCAGAAAATTAGCTTAAAATTCGATTAACAATAAGATGTATATTTACTTTTCACACTGTTTACAATATTATCTAAAGCATAAACTATTAACTCACATTCTATATTTGATTTTTTTATTATAAATTTTTTACATTTATCGATGATACAATTTTCATCTAAAAGTATATATAAAATATTTTATAAAATATTTAAATTTTTCATTGATATGCGATACTGGTATAGCTTAGAGTCTACATTTTCGACGCAATGTTTCGAGTTTGAACATGAAGAGCACGGTTGACGACTTTATATATAGACGTATCGCGCAATGTTAATTTGATTATATTCACATCATGTATTTTTACGATTTCTATCACAAGATCTTGGATCGATAATAATGAAGGTGCGATTGATTGTACGAATCGCTCAATATCCGCGCGTTTTTCGATGAAACCCTATCACATTGCACGAGGCAAGATTATGTTATCTTGGTTGTCGCCAATAATTTTAATCCACAAAAGGCACAGGTCCTACGATGATTCCGATATCCAGATGTTTGTAAGCTAGAGTCAGTGTAAATCTTCTTTCCAATATACAAGGTGTATGACCGGGTTTATTACAAAAAGATAGTCTGCAGAAGAAAGTAATATATATATATATTAGAGAAAAAGATAAACAAATAAATAAACTGTAGAGAAAAACTGTATAAAAAAAAATTTATAAAACAAAAACTTAATGTTTATAAAACTTATTCTTTATTTTGAATACGAATGTAAAATCTCATGGAATCATACTTGCTTGGAAAGCGTTGTTGTAGCGATCCGTTTGAACGACTGATGTAGTAACATTGCCCGAGTTCTTTCTAAGTTTCGTTCCTTTCACTACATTTCTTCAGGAATATGAAATTGTTCAACACAAGCGAGAGATAAAAAATGCAAGCGCTGATATATGACAGTTTTATTAATGTAATAAAAGATTTTTTAAGGACATTCGACATGTGTTTCGCAATGACATCATGAATGTAATTTTGATACATTGCTAAATAGTGCGTATAATGATATATGTCCCGTTGCGGTTCTATACTCGCCATAGTATTCGTGCTCTCTCTTCTACCCATTATATTTTTTCCCGTTCTTTTTTTTTGCTCACAATTTTTATTAAATAAATATGATATTTGTTTTACGATTTTTTAATGATATGACTTAGCAATAATAATTTTAATTTAGCAACTATATTATATATAATTACAATAATATTTTTAGTAATGTAATACAAATAGTTGAGCGTTCTTAATTATCAAACCATTATAAACTATTATTGAGTAATTATCGAACACTTATTATACTACATCATAATTGTACTAATGAACAGTTATTATATTATTAATTAATTCTTAACTATAGAGGAAAAAAATTCGTTTCGCGGAGAAACGCGGAGAAACAGGAATATGCAGATTTCAAATCAAAGTTCAAGCAGATGATGTCATAGAAGGGAGCGAAAAAAATATTTTAGGATTGTGGAGAAAACCCAAAAAAAAATAGATTAGAATTATAATTTCTTATTATTCAATTCTTATTTTAATAATTTAACTTTT
>NW_017259234.1:273438-275314 GCF_001594045.1 Atta colombica | reverse complement strand
AACTTTTAATATATTTTTAATTTATTAATATATTAACTTATTTGAGGAAAAATTGCGCGCCTTCTTATCATATGTAATTCTAAATCACTGAATAAAGGCAGGAAAAAAGGAGACTGAAAATAATTTTAAAAATGTAATAATATATTTAAGTATCATATTATACATTTTTTTACGAAACATTAATTAATTTTTTATTTGAAATGTAAGTGTACACAGTGTACAATTTCATCTGAAGCGCATATTATTAATTTACTCTCCATGATTGAAATTTCATCATAAACTTCACGCAATCTTCTAATGCATCACATTTATTATTAATACAATTTTGGCGTATAGTAGTCACAAATTGTTGAAATGTATTCTCTCGCATGCGATTTTATTAAAAAGATTTGATATTTATTTTATGATGCGATTTATAATAAAATAATATGAGCACAATTTTTAATAATATTTTAATGATATAAGTCAATCAGCCGAACGCACTTTTATATTAAGTAATTTAATATCACGAAGATATGAAGAAAGAATGATGAAGAGATTAAGGAAAAGATAGATTTTCAAAGGAAATATTTTTTAATATAGATTTATTTATTTAATATTTAATGTAGCATATACAATATAATTTAAACTACTAATTTAGACTACTAGTTCTATATTCTATATTCTACATTCTATAATAAAATTTTTATCATAAATTTTGTGCAAAGTATTTGCAGCATTTATTAGTAATACAATTTTGTCTAAAAAATGATACACAAATATTTGAATTTTTCATTAACATCGTACATTGGCTTAGTTTATAGTACGCATGCTCGACACATTGTTCGAGCTCAAATAAGAAGAGTATGGTTATTGGTTTCATGTGTACAAGTATGTACCATACAATGACAATTTTGTGTTTTTCGTATCAACTACTTTAACAAGTTCTACATTCTTCGTCGGTGGTGATGATAATGAGACATTTGACTGCATTAATCGTTCAATATCTGCACATCTCTCAATGAACGCTTTCTACGTAGCATTTCTACGAAACAAGATTATGCAATTGCTTCGATTGTTGCTGATTGCAATTACATGAGATGTAAGTCCCACGACGATGTAGAGAAACTTATACGCTGACAATGTCAATACATATCTCCTCATCAAGATATAACGAAGTTTCGAAGATGTATGAGAAGATGCGCTATAGAAAAAAAACATGTAAATAGACCTTAGAAAAATATATAACGTATAAAATGTACAAGCAAAATTTTATAAAAATTAAATAAATTTATTGTCTCTCCCATGCCTCATTCTGTTGAATTGGAACGTAATAATTCATAGCGTGAGACGCTCTTACGCCCTCTTGTCGCCGAATACTAAAATATTCCACATATACAACCTGAAACTAACTCTGACTCACCCTCTACAAAATCTATCGGCCTACGATTCAATTCTGCTAACACTCTTACAAAAAATACCAAAAATAATGGATTCAATATTAACCCATATCACATATTATATATTCTTGTCATTTCAAAATTCAAAAAAAGAATACTTCTCCTTTAAAATCATCAACACCAAAAAAATCATAATTAATCTAACCTCATATGATATAGTTTGTGAAATAGCTCCTATTAACACAGCCCCTATTAAAAGAATATATAGAATTAGAAAATCACCACACAAACATAAAAATATAACCCATAATTGTCAAAATAATAATTAAAATTAATAAAGAATAATTTAAATAATAAATATTAGTAATGTATTGATAAACTAACCAATTTCTTATTATTAATATAAACAAAATAATAGGATAAATATAATATATATAAATATAATAATTTGATTTATAAATGATTTATAAATAACAAAAACTTCTTTCCTAAACAAC
>NW_017259234.1:250803-268734 GCF_001594045.1 Atta colombica | reverse complement strand
TATATATACTTTCATTATTATACTTTATTATATAAAATATTTTTATTTTATATAATAAAGTATAATAATGTATCTATCTTGTATGTATAATATGTATGTATCTATCTTTTATATATTATTAATCATTTTCCTATAATATTGCATACTTCATACATTTAACAGAATTGAACTGTTTCTAAAAACTTCAAAAATTTTTATGCTCTTTTACATTAAAATATATTAGGTGTACAACTTTGCTTCCGCCGTTTTCCTATAGATGGCTTTAGCGGTAAGTGGTGGTCGAAATAAATAGATCATAGACGTCATACAATAAACTTGGGCATCTGTCAACATAACTCCATAGAAACATTAGTCGATTTGTGTCTGCATCATAAAGTTATTTTCGATTGAAAATGTCAGTTTACGAGCCAAATTCTCGTCATTTGCGGGAGGTTTTAATTTTTTGCTTCAATATGAAGAAATCTGCGGCTGAGACTCATCGAATGCTCTCAAATACTTATGGTGAGGCCGCTATTAGTGAAAGAACGTGTCGTGAGTGGTTTCAACGCTTCAAGAACGGTTTTTGACGTCGAAGACCGGTAGAAGAGAGAAGATTTTCGAAGATGCAGAATTGGAGGCATTACTTGAGCAAGACTCGTGTCAAAATCAAGAAGAATTGGCACGATCATTGGGAGTGACTCAACAAGCCATTTCAAAACGCCTCAAAGCCATGGGAATGATTCAGAAGCAAGGAAATTGGGTGCCGTACGAATTGAAGCCGAGAGATGTTGAATGGCGTTTGTTTGCTTGTGAACAGCTGCTTGAAAGGCAAAGACGGAAGGGATTTCTGCATCGCATTGTGACTGGGGACGAAAAATGGGTTCATTACGATAATCCCAAGCGCAGAAAATCATGGGGAGTTCCCGGCCATGCTTCCACGTCGACGGCCAAACCGAATATTCACGGCTCCAAGGTCATGCTCTGTATTTGATGGGACCAGCTCGGCGTAGTGTATTATGAACTGTTAAAACCGACTGAAACAATCACAGGCGATTGGTATCGAACGCAATTGAGCCGAGCATTGAAAAACAAACGGCCGCAATACAACGAGAGACATGATAAAGTTTTGCAGCATGACAATGCTCGACTCCATGTTGCAAAAGTGGTCAAGACATACTTGGAAACGTTGAAATGGGAAGTCCTACCCCACCCGCCGTATTCTACAGACGTTGCTCCCTCTGACTATCACTTGTTTCGATCAATGGCACACGGCCTGGCTGACCAGCACTTCCGGTCTTATGAAGAAATAAAAAATTGGATCGATTCGTGGATAGCCTCAAAAGATAACCAGTTTTTTCGACGCGGGATTCGTACGCTACCCGAAAGATGGGAGAAAATAGTGGCCAGCGATGGACAATACTTTGAATCATAAATGTATAACTAATTTTTTTACAATAAAGCCTCGAATTTCGGAAAAAAAACGGCGGAAGCAAAGTTGTATACCTAATAAAATCCTAATAACATTAGGTCTAATTACTATCAAAACTATAAATAAAATAAATAATAATAGATAATTAAACCGATTAATATACTTTTCTATACTCCATGAGACTCTCTATACTCCATGACTCTTAATTCTAATAGAATCATTATCTATTAGGAAGTATGGCTCTTGATATTAAAAAATAATTAATTATCATTTCGTCAGCCAGAGATTCACACGTTATTTCGGATGGCTGAGAAGGAAGCCACTTTCCTGTTTGGGTGATCGGAATCGGAAAATAGCAGACTTTCTGGTCGCGTGATTCATGAGGAGTTATAGGTTATCTCGTAAATTATGTTTTTTTCCGACGTTGAGATAAGTTTTTTATTGTTTGAAATGTACATTGTTTGTCGTGGTTAATGGTATTTTTACGACGATTGCAATTATTTTTATTTCGCGATTGTCTTTATTTCGCTTCGTATGGTACGCATGTTACTCTTATCCACGTTCTTTCCGTGTTGTCGGTTTTTCATTGCTGCGAATGGTACAGGTAGTATTTGTCTTTTCAATGCATTTTCCGTGGCTATGCCGTAGTGGTCTGGTTTCACATCTAGTTCCGTGCTTATTCTCGTTTCGTAGTGCCATTTCATTTCTCCCGTTTCGTCCGTTTTTTTCGGCGCATGTAACATTTTAATGGGATACGTCGTGCGATTCATCGTTGTTCGACACGGTTCTCGTTGTCCTCGCTTTCGTTGTTGTCCATTGTTATTAAATCGTGGTTCCTCGGTATCTCGTTTTCGTCGTTGCGCTGGCTCTACTCCCGTTGGTTCCGGTATCATTTGTACTACCATTTTGCTGTTGTTAGCTCCTTGTCTCGATTTTCATAGTTCCATTCTTGTTATTGCGTAATGGCAGTTGTGTAAAATGGTAATTTTGGTTTTGGGAAATTTATTTCTATCGTTTTCGCTTGTCTCTGTGGTATCTCTTCTCTCGTGTGGCACGTCCTGATCCTCTCCCCAGTGTCCGTTTTCGTATCTCGTTTCGTTTTTTCTTTCGCTGTTGTCGTTGTTTGCGTACGCGTAATTGTTTACGTTTCTGTCTCCCGTCGACACGAATAGGTTTTGCGACATTTCGAAGTCGTACGTGAAGTACGATGTTTATCCTTGTTATAGCAGACGTTGTCGCAGTACCGCGAATTCTTCCTCTTGTTATTCGTCCTTTGTGGTAATCTATCGCCCACGCGGTTTCTCTCAATTTGTCGAATATTCGTCTGTTTTCCGAGTTTGTTTCGGGTAACCACCAGTGCATCACTTGGTATGCCAGTACTATGGAATTGTCCGTTTGTATGAAATTCAACGACGTGTACTCTTGTCGTTTTAACGTGAATTGTATCATTCTGTTCGCCGCGTCGAGTTGTTTCTTATCGTCATGGGTTATTCGTCTACCGTATTCCTCCCTCCTTCCTCCTGATTTTCCCGTGAGATTTCCTGCCACTCCCGAGTTAAATCCATCCTCGTCCTCTCCGTCGTCGGTGAATTTCGCTCTCTTTGTTGCGTGTCCCATACTGCTTTGTATATGTGGTGCGTTTATTTCCAAGTCGATCGTCGTTTTTTTGCTCATTCTCAATCTTTCTGGATTCTCTTGATGTTTCTCTCTTAATTTTTCACTTTTTCTATTTTGTCTCATTTTATGAGATAGATTGCCGTGAAGTCATACGGTGTGACATATGTCGGTGCTCTTTTTATTCTGTCTATCGCTCCCGCTATTTGCGTGTACTCTTCCTCGCGATGGTCGATTGTGCACTGAAATGTTATTATTTTTATTCTTTGATATTTTTGTTCCGTATGTTGTTGTCTAGGTTTGCTGTTATTGGCATTGCTGTTGTCATGTATACGGGTAGTCTTTCTATCGCTTCTTTGTCTCTGTGCTTTTGGTCCGTTTTCGTTATTTTACCTTCCAGGAGACGTACCCACGTTCGTCGGTGTGATGATCGGTTCTACGAAGATCACGCACGCGGCGAATTGTAATTGGTCCAGGTAGAATTCATTGTCTCTCTCTCTCTCTCTCTCTCTCTCTCTCTCTCTCTCTCTCTCGGTATGTCTTCTAGTTTCAGCGATCTCACCGTGCAGTCGATTATCATTGATTTTCCGGCGTTCGTCGGTCCTTCTAATACCATTCCGTTTATTTTTACGAGGTCCATATTTTTTATCAATATCAGCCAAGCGTAGAATTCTATGATGTCGAGTCTATTTTTTTCGAATATTTCGTATATCCATTTGATCGCGTGTTCCCTGTCGCGTAGTATTTTTGCGTATTTATTCGTTAGATCTCTGTATGTTATTTCTTCGTACGATACGTACTTGTACATACTCGTGTTGTTGTTTCTTTTTTGTTTCGTATTATTTTGTGTGCGTGCGTGTCTGTTTGTAATCCGAATTCTTTCAATAATTGTTCTTTCGTTTGGAAATCGATTTTTAATTCCCAGTCTGCGTAGGTTGTCATTTTGTATTTTTTTATCAATTGCGTTATCACTTCTATGACGTTCTTTCTCTTATCTTCGCCTAGTCTGGCCGCTGTCGCTCTCTCTTCTCGTCTCTGTTCGATGTATTGCACGCATTCGCTTGTTTCGTGTATGTCATTTGTCGTTCCGTTTTTTCTTCTTTCTTCCCTGATTTCTCTCGTTATTTCGTCGATTTTTTTTTAAATTCTGATCAGATTTTAATGTAATGGAATGTTTCGACGCCGTACCTGATGCAATATAGAATAAAGTTCCGTAGATATTTAATTCGTTGACACGAGATAGCGATTTCTGCAGTTCCTGCAATTGTCGCACGCATTAGTGCTTAGCGATTCTTCCTCTCTGTCTGCTGACGTTGTTTTCTTGCGTTGCTCCGAATACGATGTGCCAGTGGTCTCCGATCGAAATATCCGAAACTAGGCCTTTTGTTCTTTCTTTTCTTGACTCCCACTCCGCTGTTTGGTTCTTTTTTGTGGAGGATGCACGTCCAGTAATTTCCCGTTCCTCTTGTTCTGTAAGAGAAACGTATATTAGTCGCGTGTTTTGTTACGTGTTAACGTTTGTTTGTGTCTTCGCGATCGTATATATAATATTCGTGTATCTTACCTATCGCTTGCAGTAGAGTCTCTTCGTCTCCCTCCAGCAGTCGTTCCCTTTCCATTCAGTAGGTATACTAGGCGGGTTCTAACCCATGGGGCTAGAGGGGAGCGCGGGGCGCGGGGGGTACTCGTAGGCGCGGGGAAGGAGGGAAGGCCCCGGTCGGCTACATCGCTGTTTATGTAAACATAGGACCCCAGTCGATGGATTACATAAACATGATGATGTTTCGCTATGCCTTTCATATTTTTCACCGCCACCCTCCCAAACATTCCATGTGACATTTTTTTCGACATTTTTTCACTCGCCGCCGCCGCCACCGTCACTGTCACGGACCCCGCGTCAACTCCAAAATGCGTTTTTGGATCGCTGCTGTCGCAAACCCCGCATTCACCCCAAAATATGTTTCGGGCCGCAGACCCAGCATCCACTCCAAAATGCGCCGCCGTATTATAACGCGAACAAGATGTTTTGTGTATGACACATCATTGATGTTCTCACAGTTCTTTTTTCAAGGTCAGAAGCCGTCGATAACGATATTTTTTTTCTAAGATGAGATCGGTGACACGTCGTCACTACTGCGACCCAATAAGAGATCGGTGACACATCGTCATTACTGTGCCCCCAATAGGGATGACAGATAATGAGGCAAAGAAGTAACAAATGGAATATATATAATGGGTCATAAGCGCGCGGCACCCTCAGTTGGTGCCTTTAAAGATTACCGAATCCCAATAAGTATAATGCGAAAAGTATGGTTGAACATCATGCAGAAATTGAGGGCATGGATGTGAATGCAGACAAGTTATTTGAAGCAATGGAAATAGAATTTGGAGACATAATGGATGATGTAGAAGTTGAGAATATCTGAAACGTTGAGAACATAGCTAACGTAGCCGAGTATATTAGAAACGTGGATCCGGAACAGTTCGCGAATAGATGAAATATTCAGAGATGAAATATTCGAAGTGCTTGAAATGGAAGACTTTGAGAATATAATGGACCAAGAATCGTCTGACGAAGAAGAAGAAATGCTATCCGACGATAGTGGATGTGCTAGTGATATGAGCGAGTATGAAATTGATCGCGTAGAAAAATTTGTGCAGCCTTCGGAAATCCGTACGTTGAACGCTCGTACTAAGCACTGTGTGATCTACAATTATTATACAACGGGTGGTACTTTAACTGTATGCACAGCATGCATGATTCGTATAGGTTTACATTAACGATGTAGGAATGTATCACGTCAGGGAGCATGAGATTGGTTCTTTCGGTAGACTAGACGGCAAATCGTGCACGAATTGCAGAGAACCTTTGTACAGTATATTCTCATGCAACATGTGCCCACTCTGCACACATTGAAATAAAAAAAACCTATTGTGAACAGTACTGGAAAATATGTAATAAAATATGAAATATGGGAAGACTATAATGTAGATGATGTGTTGTATGTTCTCGGTAATCCGCAAAAAAGAGACACAGTACGAATATCGCCGGTGCAATTCCTACGCGATCGAGAATTAAGTATACGTGATGAGAAACATGGAATAGTTATTAAAGAGCCCGTTTCTGACTGGTCTTTATTTGCGCGACAGAAAGTGTACTCATGGTTACGAGACAAATGTTACGAGGACGATGAGTATGAAAAGAGACATTGGTGGAATAGAAATGTCAGTGTAATAAAGGACGATTATTATTGGGCGAAGAAAATCACCCAATATAAGAGCCAAGGTTGGTACATATGCATTAAGATTCCCGCGGGTAATGAAAAGTGTGTCGAATTATTGATTATTGACAATATATGGATGGAATTTCGTGATCGCGATCTTGCACTAAAACTGTTTTTCAATAGATGCGACGAACAATGCTTTGAGTGCAAACAGTGCACTTTCGCAAACAAACATAATGAAAAGGTGTTAGAATGTTATGATATTCTAGATCTGTCACGATGTTGCAACGTGTGTGAACGAATCACGTGCAAGTGCTCCGTGGAAGAGTGCGACGTGATCTAAAAAACAGTGAAAAGACATGGAAAATCATGAGCGAGTGGAACGCGAACTCTTGGAGCAGTGCGGCCAAGTCGCTACTCTGGTGGAGTGTTTCACGTGGCTGCAACGATGCGACGAGTGCATCGAGCAGCTCGAAGAACTTTGTCGTGCCAAGCGTTCGCACTTCGCCGTTGGACACAGACAATCCGCGGTGGCGAGGATCGCGCGACTCGCGGGTGCAAAGTTGCAATTGGAGCGACGTTTCGTGCACATTGTTGGCGAGTACGCGAGTGGCGAGTACGCGAGTGGCGAATACGTGAGTAGCAACGAACGATCTCTTATCTGGAGAAATCGACGCCGCGTTCGAGAATCGTATATTGACAGGTGATAAACTCTAATCACATCGAGCCGCAGCGGTTTTTAGAAGACGCTAGCAGTGTAGTTCTACAGCGAGTGCAAGATGCTGTAGAAAGATACGGTAGTGTAAAAGTAAACACCGCATTCAACGGTGAGTTCGCGACGAAGGATAAACATGCTAATAAGAGCATAGTTACAAAGAACAGCGAGATATACCGATACACTGATTTGCGCGAGTGGTACGAGTAGTACGTCATCCAGCCTATCCTAGTATCGCTCGATGAGTTCCAGGAACGCGACAGCGGGTGGGCATTGTTACGAATATCGAATTTGACTATCAATGTGAACAAACTAAATTCCCTGCGCGCGGGATCTCACATCGAAGTGCCTCGAGAAATAGTGACGAAACGAGCGATAATCAGTGTTCGTACGATGGACAATGCGTGTTTCGCGTGGTCGCCGCTCTGTACCTAGCTGAAAAGTATACGGAGCGGGAATCGTCCTATCCGCATTACATGACAGTGTTGAATCTCACGGATATCGAATTTCCAATAACGTTCAAAAATATTTCTAAATTTGAACGGTTGAACATGGTGTCGATCAACGTGTACGGCATCGAGAATAAACAAGTCCTTCCTCTGCGGCTCATCGATGACAAGAAGGAGAAGCACGTCAATCTTCTGTATCTAATCAAGATTCACACAACGACAACCTTGGCCATTTTGCGTGTACCAAGAACCTGTTGCGTCTCGTGAGTTCGCAAATTACTAAGAAAAAGAACAAGAAGGTTTTTTGCGACCGGTAAGTATAATAAAAAAATCCAATAAAAAACAGTAAAAAAAGAAATAGTAAAAAAAAAAATGATTTCTCTATTATTTACAGATGCCTCCATTACTTCGGTTCGTGCGAAAAATTGCAATTGCATGAAGTGGACTGCCAGAAGATCAACGACTGCGCCATCCGACTGCCGAGCGAGGACGACAAGTGGCTCGAATTTGGAAACCACTGCAATAAGGAACGCGTCCCATTCATCGTTTACGCCGATCTGGAATGTATCTTACGTAAGACAGAATCCGATAAAGATATTGCGTCGTCGTACGCGTATCAGCGGCATGAAGCGCTTAGCATAGGCTATTACGTACGATGCACATACGACGACACATTATCCTCGTATTATTTCTGTCGCCATGAAGGCTGTATAACGTGGTTCGCGCAACAACTGAACGATTTAGCACGTGAAAAATATCCGCCAACGTGCCCATGGAAACGTTGTCTAAATAGCAATGGGAGGCACTGTAGCGCGACGCGTTGTCACATCTGCGAGAAACCGTTCGCGCCGGACGATACGCGAGTTCGCGATCATTGTCATCTCACCGGTAGATACCGCAGTCCAGCGCATTCAAATTGTAATTTAAATTATAAAAATTCATTCTATATTCCGATCGTATTTCACAATTTATCGGGCTATGATGTCCATTTTATAATTAAGGAAATTGCTACTGCGTACGAAGGACACGTAGATGTATTACTGATAACGAAGGAAAAATATATTTCATTCACTAAACATGTCGATAGCACCAAAGATAAAGATGAAAAGAATTTTCAGAAAAAAAATGGTGTAAAATTAAGATTCATTGATTCTTTCAAATTTCTAAATGCAAGCCTCGATAAATTGGTGTCGTATCTCGACAAAGATAAATTAAAAATTGTACGTTCCGAATTTTGCAAGCTCAGCGCGGAGGATTTCGATCTTCTCACGCGAAAAGGCGTCTTTCCGTACGAGTACATTGACTGCGAAAAATTGCAGGATACGCGCTTATCACCGCGCGAATTATTTTTCAGTTCGTTGACAGGCGATACCGTATCCGAGAGCGATTACGCTCACGCTGTGAACGTATGGCAGCGATTCTCCATCCGAACGCTCGGCGAGTACAGTGAAAACTGATGTCTTGTTATTAGCCGATATTTTTGAAAATTTCCGCAATAGTTGCATCATGAATTACTGTCTCGATCCCGCGCATTATTATACATTGCCAGGTTTCACGTGGGACGCCATGCTGAAATATACACATGTAAGATTCGAGTTGCTCACCGATATTGATATGATCATGTTCATCGAGCGCGGTATACGCGGTGGTCTCAGTCAATGTTCCAATAGATACGCACAAGTTAATAATAAGTACATGCATTCGTTCGAAACCGTCATCGTACTTGATGTACTACGATGTGAATAATTTGTACGGATGGGCGATGTGTCAACCTTTGCCATACGCCGAATTTCAATGGTTCGAAGACGCTGCGAACTTTGACGTGAGTGCGATCGCTCCGGATTCATCCACCAGTTATATCTTCGAGGTCGATCTCGAGTATCCACAGCATCTACACGACCGACACACTGACCTACCTTTCTGCCCGATAAACCGCCCGGCAAGCGCGAAGATAAACTTCTAGCGACGTTGTACGATAAACAGCGTTACGTCATCCACTATCGCAACCTACAGCAATGTATTCGTCACGGTCTTCGCGTAATAAAGATCCACTAGGTGTTACAATTCGCTCAATCTCCATGACTCCGCGATTACATTGAACTCAATACACAATTTAGAACGCACGCAAAAAACGATTTCGAAAAAAATTTGTACAAACTAATGAACAACGCGGTATTCGGTAAGAATACCATGGAGAATGTGCGCAATCACGTTGATGTAAAATTAATAACAAAATGGGACGGACGGTACGGCGCGGAGGCAATGATCGCGAAACCGAATTTTCACAGCCGCAGTGTCTTTGCGGAAAATTTGATCGCCGTCGAAATGCGCAAACTCGAGGTAAAGTTCGACAAGCCGACTTACGTGGGTATGTGCATACTCGACATATCGAAAGTCTGCTTGTACGAATTTCACCACGAGTACATGTCACCGATGTATCGCGACAAATGCAAGATCATGTACACCGACACGGACAGTCTTATTTACCGTCTTATTTATAGAATGCGAAGATGTTTACAAGAATATGAAACACGATATCGCTAGATTCGACACGAGCGATTATCCGGCAGACAACGTGTACGGTATGCCTCTCGCGAACAAAAAAGTACCCGGCCTGATGAAGGATGAAAATAATGATGCGATAATGGCCACATTCGTTGGGCTGAGAGCGAAGATGTACGCGAGAGTGAACGGCAAGAAGGACATTAAAAAGGCAAAAGGTGTAAAGAATAACGTCGTAGCGCGAACGATAACGTTCGATAATTACACGCGGTATTTGAACGAAGAGATCGAAATGACTCGTCCGTCAATCGTGTATACGATTTAAATTACACGAGGTATACACGATATTCGAATCGAAAATCGCTCTGAGTCTATATGACGACAAACGATACGTCGTACCGAACTCGACGGAGATATTACCGTGGGGGCATTGGCGGATATCTTTGTAATATATGTTACTATTATTTATTGTAATTTACACTTTTTTCACATTTATACAAATATTAATAATATGTTTTTATGTAATAGCATTTATTATTAGTATTATGATTGTTATACTTTCATATAATCGTATGTTTTTAACATTTATATACTACTAGTATTTCAATTTTACATTTTATGTATCATACATTTATATCTGTATATTCCAGAATGAAGATGGAAAGGATAATAAAAAAAAACGTTTATATATTTATATTGATATATTTTTTATATGTAGAAATAAAAACACACGAATCAAAATTTTATCAAATGACATTGTTTTTGTGTATCCATGAATTGTGCGATTCATCGAATTCCAACCACTTGACGTACACCTTATCTCCTTTCTGGCGCAGTACTTTCTCCACGAGATACACGTCCGGATAAGTAGCGCGATGCAACTCATGCTCGTAAAACGCTCTAGCGACGAATTTTCCGTAATAATCCTCGAGTAGATAGGTTACGGGATTGGTACGCTGTTTCTTAACGATTGTAAACACCTCGGTGGTCCAATTTGGTGTGTAACCTTTCTCAAAAATCGTCTTGTACTTGCTCACACGTACCGAATCGCCCACTTTAAATTTTGACGGACCAGCAATCTTTATCGCGCTGTACACCGTATTCAAGAATCTTTCGGCGATCGCGGGAGTTACGTCAGCAGGTCGCATACCGATAGTTCGGTGCTTGCGCGCGTTGTAATCTGACACGAGATGCGGCAGCTCGTCGATCCACTTGTAATTGCCGTTAAGTGTAAACATCTTCCACATGTCGTTTTTGAGCGTACGATTGAACCGCTCGACTACTGACGCTTTCAACGTCGAAGACGTGGAATAATGATTAATGTTGTGTTTTTTTCAAAATTTTCTGCACATCCGTTTGTAAATTTTTCGGACATCTTCCACTCGCTCGAATTATCTCAACGATAGCATCAGCCGTCTCGCTTCCACCCTTGCTCTTGAGCGGTACGGCCCATGCATACTTGCTCAACACATCGATGATGGTGAATATGTAGTGGTGGCCTCTGTTGAAGCCTGAGTATGGACGCATCTCGACGATATCAGCCTGCCACAAATCGTCGTATCCTCGAACTATGATGCGCCTTCGCGGAAAATTTCTTCTCGCCGGAGCATGCAATTCCTCGACGAGTCGACGTCTCTCGGAGCTAATTTTTTTCTCTTTTTCGCTGAATCTCTTTTTCAACGCGTAATATACAGAGCAAAAGAATTTTTTTTTTTCACCACTCTGACTGACTCGTTTCGTCTGTACGCGATTTAATTTATAATAAGACCGGCTTCGCGAAGTTCCTCGATGATCGACAACATCTCGTTGTCGTGAGCGTTGTTGCCCGCTCGGTGCGAAGCATCGAGCAATCGTAGACGATTCATCAGTTCGT
This sequence comes from Atta colombica, assembly GCF_001594045.1. Classification (NCBI taxonomy): domain Eukaryota; kingdom Metazoa; phylum Arthropoda; class Insecta; order Hymenoptera; family Formicidae; genus Atta; species Atta colombica. The sequence goes on along the minus strand of NW_017259234.1, from coordinate 256,949 downwards.
TGGGATCATCCCAATGCACGTAATCAATCGCGTTGTCATTCAGTATCATTGTATGAGGTAATCCCTTTCCAGGGATTTCCTTTATTCTTCTGTTTCTTGGGTGTGATCGACATCAATGGCGCGATAACGTATTTGTACTTGTATCCTCTATTGCTCAATAATCACCCCTGCGATTGATGCTTGTGTTTGTGCACGTTCGTCGCTAGTAGCATGCTCTTGTACTTATTCATATCGTCTTCCGTATAGAGGAGATCGTCGGGAATTCTCTTGAAAATTAATTCGTAAAGACCAGGTATACCGATGTATCGTACACCGTCGATAATTATGTTGTCCACGTCGAAACATTTATTGCCAAACATCAATCCATCCTTGTGTAGGTAAACGCCGTACACATAATCTACATCGCTCTTCTGTTTATCTCGCGTTCCCCTCAGGACAGCCTCGACGTACTTTTGACCCAGCAGACCCAAGTCGGCTTGCAACGCTTCTCGACCTTCCGACGTTTGCAACCGATTTTGAACTTTCGTCGCTAGCGAGTCTTCTGTCGTTTCGAAAACATTGTCCAACGATTCTATCGTTGGTACGATTTTGCGCGGTGTTATCGGCTGTACACGATCGTGCGATCGATCATCGGGTTTACGCGGGGTCGCGGAACGCTCGAACGTCTCGCTCACTTTCTCTCCTTCCTCCTCCTCCTCCTCCTCTTTTCTCTCACACTTGGAGGCTACGTCATTGTCGCGCGACTCTCTCTTTATCGCGCGCACGGGGCTGTCAACAATCTGCTGCAGAGGTTTGATAATAGGCTTAAAATGCCTGTCCAATGCTATGCCCTCCTCGATTCTACCGGTCTTTAGAGCGCGGTGTTTCTTACGGATCGATTCGCTCGTCTTCTCCCTCGCAATTTTTTCACGCTCGCGCACATTAGCCATGTTCGTCTCTGGCGAAGTATCGACAATGACTAGTTACAGTATCGCGAACTCATTAAATCCCTTTCTGTATCTCCCGTTTTTAAGCGCACTGTCCTTATCTATCACTAAAAATCCATTTTTTTTGCCAACAGTCGCGACATAACAAACAAAATTCATCGTACGACATGTCGGTATTCACGTGATCATTGTAAATGTGTTTCAAGTTGGTACAATCCTGTTTGAACAGGATCAAGTTCGCGTTGTCGCGTATCAGATGTTTAGGTATTCTCGCATACGTCTGACAGAGATAGAAGCAGTCAACGTTCGCGTGGCGGCCCATCGAAAAGTATTCTCTCACCGCATCCTGCTTGTTGCATGCTACGTCATCAAAGATAAAAATAGAATTTGGGCGCGCCTCGCTCGGTGGAACGACATCACTGTTGTTGGAGAACGTAAAATAGCTGATTTCATCGATAGACATAAATAAATTTTCGAGATATCGATATTTTGGCTGTTGCAGCGATTTCGAATAGACGTACACATTCTCGAAACGTACGCCGTTTGGACTCTCGAGCAAGCTTATGAGAACATTGGTTTTACCACAATTCGACGGGCCGCAAATGATCGCGCGTTTAGTACTCAGCAGCATTTCGCCATGCTTGCACTTCTCCGCGTTGTCTCCTATCATTCGCGATTTCGCGTCACAGTTTGTGACGTGTATCGGTTGCAGCACGAATTTCATGCTCGCACTAAAAGACTGTGCATTCTCGAATGACTATTTAAAGATGCGCGAATCCGCGAATCGCACAGTAGCAAAATGTATTTCGCGCTGTGTCATCCTTCCGATATTCGAGACTTGAGCGTCGAGCAACTGCAATATATATCGAAGGTCGTACTTTTACGCGTGTACGGCGACTACATCGAACACATTTGGAACAAGCTTCCGGAACGTGAAGGCAGATTCGGAGGTTCGAACCTATCGTTGCTGCGACGAGCACTACAATCAGCCGTGGCAGCGGACGCACATCGACGGCCCCGCACCGAAGATAAAGGACTGTAGTGAATGTCAACGTCGCGCAGCGGTCTGCTAAATCGAGCGATAAACGCGCTTCCTTTCGAGTTACATATTCCGGGCTACCAGTTTTGCGGCCCGGACACTCGGCTTACGAAGCGACTAGCCAGAGGTGACGAGGCATAATCGACGAGACATCCGCTGGACGTGCCGAGAACACGACATTGCGTATACTCGGAGCAATGATCTCACCGATAGACACATGGCGGACAAGGTACTCGCCGATAAAGCGCTAGGACGCGTCACTGCGAGAGATTCGACTCTGAGCGAGATAGCCGCCACAGCTGCCGTCTGGGCAGCGATGAAATATATATAGAATGAAATATGTATAGAAAGCCAAGATCAAGATCGGCATGGGCGTGAAATCGAAAAAGAAGACGAGGAAAAAAGCGTCGAAAAAGCGGATACTTCCAACAGCGAAACGAGGCGGTGCATTACCGTTTCTGCCAATGTTGGGCGCGCTTGGATCCTTGATCGGCGGAGCGGCCAGCGTGGCGAAAGCGTAAATGACAGCAAAGCCATGCGACGTCAGCTCGAAGAGCTGCAACGTTACGTTCGCGCGATGGAGCAGGGTCGCGGACTGTATCTCGCTCCGTACAAATACAGGCGCGGACTGTATCTCGGTCCGTACGAACATGGACAGGGTGTAGCTGCAAAGAAAAGAAAAAATGCCGAAAAGACAATAAAAATGTCGTCTGGCGCAACTACCAATTGAATGAGCTCGCGAGACGTATGCGCGTACTTTAGAGGCGTTTTCATGCGTAACACGTTACCGACGAGCGGCGCGCATTGAAATGAAAGCGGAATCGTGAATCTGGACGATGCGACGGGGCCTGGTATTCATTGGGTAGCGTACGCGAAAAGGAACAATCGCGTCGGGTACTTTGACAGTTTCGGTAATCTTCGACCGCCCAAGGAACTGGTGCGATATTTGGGAAACGGTGCTATGACGATAGAATACAATCGCACGTCCTATCAGACGTACGATCAGAGTTTCTGTGGACAGATGTGTCTGCGGTTTCTACAAACGGTAGAACGCGTGAATTTAAAAAGCTCGACGAAATGCTGTGAAATCTTAGTATTCGTCGAACGCTTTTTCCGTCATGTCGTTGATGCTTACGCTGAGCGGGAAGAGCACTGTTCTCGCGGCGAATTACTTTCCCGCCATAGATTTGAGTGACGGAGATTACGAGCTCGGTCTAGCGATTTTTGAGACTTATCACACAATACCGAACGTGAACGAATCGAACAACAAATTTTATTTCATCAAAGACGACGTGGAAATTACAATTCCCAAAGGTTCATATGAAGTGCGAGATATAAATGAATTTTTAAAACGCGCGATTTTACGGAGACGTCCACACCACGACGCTTGAAACTGTTGACATAGTGCGTGATGACAACAACAACAACAACAACAACAACAACAACAACAATGACACCGATGATGATGATGATAATGGTGGAGAATACCCGATTACGCTCCGCGCAAACTACAACACGATGAGATGCGAGATTAGATGTGCATACAGAATAAATTTTGGCAAGCCCAATAGCATTGGATCGCTGCTGGGATTCTCGAAACGTACACTGCGGCCGTGAAAGTGGCACGAATCGGACGTGTCGATCAATATAATGAATGTAAACGTTATCCGCGTAGAATGTAACGTGACCGCGGGCGCGTACAGCAATGGTAAAAGCGCGCACACGATACACGAATTTTCGCCGAGCGTGCCTCCAGGATATAAGATATCGGAGATATCGCAGATCATTTACCTGCCGATTATCGCACGAAGCATTACGGATCTAACGATACGCATCGTCGACCAGAACGGATAATTGCTCGATTTTCGAGGAGAAGAGATCACCGTTAGATTGCACGTACGACGGCGACAGTCATAACGTGAACGTGAGATGCTCGTGCTGAACGAAACGGAGCGTACGCAGAGAGATAACGCATTTTTTACAAGACCAGTGACGTCACAGTTCGATAACACTCGCTCATCCAGCTGCATCAGACAGAAGAAGAAGCTTAGCGTGTCAAATTTATATTTGACGTTATATTTTTAAAGTCTTTGGGATTCGCGGTGCGCAACATTTGAGATGACTGATATCCTAAACATTAAAGACGAGCCGATCGCATCGTCAAGATTGAGACTCACACGTACAGCCCGTTCGCCAATACAATGTTCGGGTACAGCGATGAAATAAGAATACAGCAACAAGATCTGTACACATTGCCGTACGAAAGCTTTCTGTACGTCGAGGGAAAACTGACGAAGAACAAAGCAGTCCAGAGTGCTCACGTGACATTGGGAAATAATTGCATCGCATTCATATTCGATGAGATTCGATATGAACTCAACGGTGTGGAGATTGATCGAAACAGAAACGTTGGCATAACTAGCACACTCAAAAATGTAACAGTGTCATCCGACAGAAGCGTGATTTTGCGAAATGCCGGCTGGGATACGCTGACTACTGCGGCCGGATATTTTAATTTCTGTGTACCGCTCTACATACTGCTGGGATTTTACGAAGATTACAAACGCGTGGTGATCAATGCTCGTCACGAGTTGATTTTAATACGAGCGCGCAACGACAACAATTGTCTGATGGGAGATCCGGCGACAGAACCAACGCTCGAATTATTCAAAATACAGTGGCGAATGCCGCACGTGTTATTGAGCGAGATAAATAAGTTGTCGATGCTGCGCGCTTTAGAAAGCGGACGATATCTGAGCATGGCTTTTCGCTCGTGGGATCTGTACGAATTTCCGCTCTTGCAGAGCACAACCAAACATTCGTGGGCCATCAAGACGGCTCGAGATGCCACGCTACGTCATTTTCGCTATGCAAACAGGTCGAAAAAACGTCATGTCTGAAGATGTAAGTCGATTCGACGATTGCAAATTAACCAATGCGAAATTCTACCTGAATTCGGAATGTTATCCGTACGATGATTTGAATCTGGATTTTGATAAAAACAGATGTGCGATTCTGTACGACTTGTACGCGCGTTTCTGCAAGGGCTACTACGGATACGAGTACCTCGAGCCGAGTCTCACCTTTACGACTTTTTTACGTAATGGTCCGTTCGTGATCATCGATTGCTCTCGATAGAACGAATCGGTCAAGAGTGGCACCGTGGACGTGCGATTAGACTTTGAATGTAAGGAGAATGTGCCCGCAACAGCTTATTGCCTCATAATACACGATCGCGTGGTTCAGTATAATCCATTGACCAACGTTGTGCGCAAAATCACCTAAGCGCACTTCCGACATGATATAAAATCTACGATACGTCACATTCGACCACAATTGGCCGCAATCTTCTCAACAACATGCTCGTGCCAACGTTCATGGATCTGCAAAAATTCTTCGTTAACAATAAATTTATTGTGAAGGAAGTAGCGGTGTTGAAACAGGGGACCGTTCTTACACATTACATTTTTACGAGTTCCGTGTCATGAAAATTTTTGACAATATCCGACAGGTCTTGCGCTTCCTAGTTGAGTGCTTATCACCATGGATTGCGATGGGAGGATGGGATGGTCCCGTACAACGAGGCGAAACTCCTGATCACGACAGCTGTATTTGAACATGATGTTATCGTGTACGTTAGGGGACACGAGAAATGAACGTGGCTGTGGAACTTGCTTTTAGACGATGAGCGAGAACGCATATACATCGAGACTTTGGATGCAGTTTACGAAGATGAGAATCTTTAACTAATCTGGATGTTGCTAATACTATGCGATGTGGGCAACATGTTAAGAATTGCGCGTTACAAAATGTATTGAAAATATATAACTGGTAGTTGCAAAAGAATTTTTTAAATAAAAAAACGTTAACACGTATTTATTACATGTTTCTTTTTTTTTCCTTTCTTTGTAACACATGTACTCATATGTATGTATATGTGTATGTATATACGTATGTATAAACGTATATATGAATGTAAATGTATGAACATATGTGTATGTATGAACGTATATGTATAAACATATATGTATGAACGATGTATGTATGTATGTATGTATATATGTATGTATGTATGTATAAACGTATGTATTCGAAAACATCGATGCTTCTGTTAAAACGCGTCGCGACATGTTCTGATAGTACACATATGCAATGTATATATATATATATATATGTGTGTT
>NW_017259234.1:248440-250767 GCF_001594045.1 Atta colombica | reverse complement strand
TATATATATATATAGGTAGTGCATAAGACTTTTTTTCATTCAATCATAAGCTTCAGTTACGAGCATTAAGACATGGATCGAGTAAAAGAATATATACATCGAAAATCGATAGAGCGAAAGGGATACCGTCCCTTATCGCCAAGTCCGCCAAGTCCATCGAAAGAAAAAGCGAGATATTGGGAATGTCCTGGGGAAAAAGCATCAAAGTCGCCAACGTGCTCCTCATCATCATCATCATCGTCATCATCAATGGCATCGAAATATAAATCATAAATATAAACACCGAAAAAAAAAACAGGTACGTAAAAAGCGTGACAAAACGTGTCGCGACATGTTCGCAATTCTTGGAAAGAGGAGAGGATTACTCCTTCTTCGATTCTAAAAGTTTTATCATATACGTCGCAATTTACGCGGATGCAATCAGTCTTGCGATATCCGCTTGTACGAATGGTTGAAAAAAAAAATGTACTTCGCTATAGACAGCAACGCATCGTATGAAAAGAAGGAGGCAGAAACATGTAAGTTTCAACGTTCTACATACAAAAGAAACGTTGTTTAAGATTACGTACGTACACAGTATGGAGCATCGCGCGGTGCGTTTATTGAGCAGACGTTATGATCTGACGGCTACGGGCTACAAGTATTTGGAAATTGGAATCAACGTTAGTCCACCGAGTTATGTGGAGATCGCCCTGGGAGATTATCGCGGACACGAACTGTCGCTATCTCTCGAAACGTGGAAGGGCCTCTACGAGCAGCAATGGAATATTTACAAGATGCTACGAAACGAATATAAAGATAATGTTATAAGCATTGGAGCGCTAACCGTCAGCGTTTGCACGCTGAATGATGCTACGCTCGTACGTCTCGATTCTTCATCCGTACGCATTACGATGACGGAAACAACGCTACGGTGTATGTTTGAGTTTGACGGATGTATCGACGTAACGTTCGAGCGATTAGCCTGACTCGTCGATACGATTGATGCTAAGTATACGCGATTCTCCAACATCGCGTCTGAGAACGCTATACGTGATAGCGACATTTTCAATGGATATCAGCTCGTCTATTGCGAACTATTGGCTTTAGCTTTTAATACAAAAAAAAAGAAACGATGTAATAACATGTGAATAAAAAATTGTTTCGTTCCCATTACTATATATGTACTATATTTTTTTTACTTCCTATCCATTCACCCATCCATTCATCCTATACCTCGACACGCCATCGTATTCCGTTTAGATAAATAACAGTCACGCTTGTTTGTTTTGTTGTATCACGAATCATATACGTATGTACGTATGTATGTATGTATGTATGTATATGTGTATGAATGTATGAATGTATGAACGTATGTATCTTTCCACGTAAGAAAAAAAGGGAAAATTATTATTAATTTATAGGTGAAAATGCAGCGTGAACTTTCAGCAATTCGACGACGCAAATAATCGCAGCTACTATATTAAGCTACTCTTATAAAAAGTGCTGCAACGATATATAATAAGTGACTTTTCTCGTGATGGTACTTATGATTTGAATTGTTTTGTATACAACTGTCACCCAAATGTAAATCCTAGAGAGGCTCGCTGCGGCGAAGGTTCATTCTCAGCGTCAGTCTTTGCTCTGATTTGTCCGCGCGCAATCGGCTCTTGGTATATATTATAAGTTTTTTTGAAAAGTGCGACTAATGTGAAATTGAGTTTATCCTGCATTGTCCGCGCGTGCGAGATTTTTTTGATTTTTTTTTTTGAGTGTATTATTTTGTTAGTGTGGTTTTTTTGTCGTTTAAGTGTCACGAAATAATGAGTAACCTGAGTGAGATTCTGGAGATCCGCTATGAGTATCCCGTTGAAGGGGTAGGTAATTTTTTTTTGTTTTTTTTTATTCTATATATATATATTTTTTTAAATTTATGCTTATAACGGTTTTTTTTATTTTTCTTTTTTTCCAGTACATTATGGTTGACAACCAAAGAGTTGTGCGATTACAATTGCTGAATGAAGTGGGGATCCTGATAATCCCTTTGGTAAGTTTTGTTGAAATTTTAAAAATATAAATTATAGGATATTTTCTAATTATCTTTTATTTTCTTTTTTTTCTTTTTTTTTAATTTACTTTGTTATACTTTTTTTCTAGAGGACACATCGTAGCTACATTAGAATTAGAGGCTTTATGAATATACAAAACAGCCAAATGATACGTGCGGAGAGGCGGTGGGACCGGGAGGAACGTGAAATATTAGATGTTTGCTTGGATGAAGATTTATACCTGGCCGAACTTTTCGATCTCCTATCATACGAACCTGACCCAGAGCCGGAAGATTGGAA
>NW_017259234.1:246445-248340 GCF_001594045.1 Atta colombica | reverse complement strand
CTTTTTTCCAGAGGACACATCGTAGCTACATTAGAATTAGAGGCTTTATGAATATACAAAACAGCCAAATGATATGTGCGGAGAGGCGGTGGAATCGGGAGGAACGTGAGATACTAGATGTTTGATTGGATGAAGATTTATACCTGGCCGAACTTTTTGGCCTCCGATCATACGAACCCGACCCGGAGTTGGAAGATTGAAATTGTAAGTTTCATAAAATTTTTTTGTAGAAAATATTAATAAAATTAAAAAAGGAATACTTATATTTATATTTTATATTTTATATTTATATATTTATATTATTTTTCATCTGCAGAAGGCAGCGGCGGCGGCGATCGCGACGGCGACGGCAGCGGCGGCGGCAGGGATCCAAAAACGCATTTTGGAGTGACAAAAAAAATGCGGAACACATAATGTTATCACTGTTTATATAACGACCCTCGGTCGATGGATTACATAAACATGATGACAGTCACCCGCGCCTACGAGTACCCCCCGCATCTTCCCCCGCGCCTACGAGTACCCCCCGCGCCCCGCGCTCCCCTCTAGTCCCATGGGTTAGAATCCGCCTAGTATACCTACTCCATTCTGCTCCTCTCTCTTTCTCTTTCTTCTCGCTTGTATGATTCCCCATGCTTTGCTTCCTCCTGGTTTTGCAATCGTTGTCGTCGCTCTCGACACTCTCGCGTGTTCGTTTGTTTCCGTTGGTGATTGTGCTCTCTTTTCTCGTCCTTTCGCTAATCGCCCTATTATTATATTCGATTTTTTTTCCATCCTATTTTTATTGGATTTTTTATTTTTTCTTCTAATTATTGTTTCGATTGTGTTATCGCTTCTATCACTTCTTCTGTCGTTGTCGTACGTATATTCATCGTACGTATATTCAGGTGGATGAGGATATGTTTCCGATGCTGTTTCTATCCATGTCCATGTTGGTTCCCAATTTTCTTCCAAAATTCCTAATATACCGTTCAATAAATCTTTTCGAATTTTTTGAGAACTGATATTTGTTAAGACGACGTAGGTAGTTTGCCCATTCCCATCCCCCAGGAGTTGGAAAGTGGAATCCAGTAGCCACAACGGTTCCGGGGCGTAATTGTAATTGTACCCGATGATATATGCTCCTTATCGAAGCTATTTGTTCCGCGTCCACGTATCTCTCTCCCGGCAAACGCGACAGTTGAATCGTGTAGTATCTCGGCGCAATTGAGATCGACGTACCTTTCTGATTCGTTATTTGTGGCCAGTCTTCCCTTTGTTCTACCTGTTCTCACAGACCAGGTGTGTTTTGTGCGTTTTCCCCCACTAGTTGTCTCTGCGTTGTCATGGTCATCGTTGTACGTGTACTCGCATTGATGGTCCTCTCTCCAGACTCCGCACTCGCAGCTCGCTTCTTCGTGGTCGCAGCTCGAATGAGCCATGCATCTCATTTTCACCTCTCTATATTCTCGTCTATTGCCCTTTCCCTATTTTCTATGATCGTCCCCTCTCTTTTATTTTATTTCGGATATTTCGGATGATAGATCTCGGAAATTAACAGATATTATTTGACCTTGGGTTATTTTAGTCATAAATTATCTTGTTTTATCTTCACCTTTGATCTTTTATGAATCATCGTGAGTTATAATTATTTTGGAAGTATTAGATTGGATATTAACAATTATTCCATTATTGGAAGGAAGTGCTATTATTTTCCAACCTCCGATATTCATATAAAAGAAGAAGAAGAGTAATGATAGACTTCTATTACTCACTTATGGTAGTTGCATATTTTTCCATATTCCTTTATTATTATTCCTATACCTTTCCATTATTTCTAATCCATTTGATTTTAGTAAAATCAGCTATCTACAAAATTCTCTATACTTATAGAATAACTTATATAAGTTACTCTA
>NW_017259234.1:241386-246345 GCF_001594045.1 Atta colombica | reverse complement strand
ATAAAAAATAATATATTTAAAATAATTTAAGACTCTTTCTTCTAATTTTTAAAATATCTTTTATCCCACAAATTAATATTTTTTTTAAACTACTTAAATTAATTAAGCTCTCCTACTTATTATAATTAATACATCTTCTTAATATTTTTAATTTCTTAACTCTAAACCTTCCTACTAATTTAATCTAACAATTTTCCCTATCTTCTATTTTCACCTAACGTTTACTTCCTTATCTCCTTTTACTCATCCCCCCCCCCAAATTATATAATTAAATTTAATAAATATATTAATAAAGGAAAAAAATGTATAACTAAAATCATATACTCTTTAAAACTTGAACCATAAACTTTATTTTCATAATAAATATTTCATAATAAATTTTATTTTCATAATAAATTTTCATAATAAATATTTTTCCCATAATAAACATATGAAAATAAATAGTGAATAGGCACTTCTATACATATGAAAATAAATAGTGAATAGGCACTTCTAAAAAAACAAACCAATATTAAATATTATCCTTATATCCCAATTAACAATTCTTATTAACATTAATTTTTATTAACATTTCCCCAATAAAATTTAATGATAAAGGAAAAGAAAAATTTATAATACTAAATAAAAATCACCATATAACATATAGGTAAATTTCTTCCCATACCTTTATTTAGAAACAACAACCGCCTCCCCGATCACTCATAATATAAATTTACTATATAAAACATTCCTGAAGAATAACTCATGAGAAATTATCATTACATACCTTCCTCATATCCCTACTTTATAAAAAGTTTCAATCTACATAACATTAAATTTATATGAACTACTGACGAATAAGCTATTCTTTTTATATCAACCTGAACTAAACACAGAATTCCTACAATAATTCTCCCAATAATTCTTATACATATAATAACTTTAAAAATAATATATCCGTATTTAATCCCAACTTTATAATATATCTCTATTAATCGAATTTACCCATACCTTCCTATTTTTAATAATACACCGGCTAAAACTATTGACCCATATACCGGAGCCTCTACATGAGCCTTGGGCAATCAAACATAAATAAATAGGTATTTTAATAAATAAAGTTATATAAATTATCAAAAATCCTCAAAAAATAAAATTATACCTATCTATAATTCTCACTATTAATCTAAACTTCACAGTCATGTCTTATATATATATACAGGGTGTCTCATAAGATGGAGAGCCACATTGGGAGAATGGATCAAAGGGAACAAAAAATTCTTATACTATTTTGAGATACTCGCTATAGTTTTCGAATTAGAAAAGGAAATGTCTAAGCCAATTGCGATTAAGCCGCGCTGCGCGAATTCGTAAGACGGCCCATTCGAGCGACGTCGGCGATGGCGCGCAGGGAGAGGGAAGTAGCGCTTCGTTGCCTAGCACAGCCTGGCATGGTTCTATGTGTTTCGCCGCATCGCGCCTACATTATCCAAAAATGTTATTTTAGCTGAAGTTTTCCTAATTTTTACATTTTTTATCATTATAAATCGCGTTATTTAGCACGATTAAATACGTTTTAACACAATTATAGATATATTAAGCGATGTAATTAATTAGAGCATTACGCAAAGCTGATCGTCGCGATATCTTTCCGCTTGCTTTATTGTACGACGTTTCTATTTAATTACGCTTCGAGATACATTTTGTCGCGTCGTTTTATGCTATATTTAGTCGGAGTTTTATTTTTTGAAATGTTAATGCATGTACACTGAAATTAATAATATAAGCTCGTAGATAGTCGCTACATTGTAAATCCAGATATATTATTCCATGTACAATGACGCATTTGACGGAGATTTTTTTTACATGTTTCTTACCGTTTAACAAGTTTAATCATTAGAAACGTTCTTAAATTTTATTAATCTTTAATGTTCACTGATGAATAACATTTAAATTTTCTGTCACTAAAAAGATTATTTTTGTATACGTTAATGAGATGTTTAAGTTTGTAGTAATGAAATGTATTGAAAAACACTAATTGAAAATTGAGTGTTTTAGTTTATTTTCATTAAACTATCCATCAAATTTAGTGCCCATGTTCATTACATTAAAAAAAATCTATAACTTACAAGGAAAGGGACCTAACTGCTGCTCTCCGATTTTAATGAGCAGTATGTTATTCTCCAGACAAAAATAAGCGACACGTATTTTTTTATGTGTCTATACGCACTTTTAAAGGGTGAAACACTCCTTGGAAAAAAATTTATTTTTCTTTTTTGTAGCGAATATAATTGGAAAAATCGATGTTTCTCTTTCGAAGCAAAAAAATCGCTGGAACTATGAGAGATAGAAAAAAATTTTTAAGTATGAAAATAGAATGGCTTCAAAAGTACTTTAGAACTATAATAAAAAAAAACTTTTTTATAATAGATAATAAATAATTTTTTATAATAAAAGTATTTAATCGTGCTAAATAACGCGATTTTCTTTAATCGTATAGCAAAGAAACATTTCTTTGAAGAAATTTTTCTCTAGATGTAATAAAAAAATCAAATTACAGAATGTGATGAGATGTGCAATGCAGATGCTACTCATATTCTTCCGAAAATATAAACATTTTAAATATTAAGAAAATGCTATCGTTTCCATACCACCTTGAGGTAGATAGCTTGGTGCGTTTTTTTTTAAGTGGTTTCCCCAGTAGGCCTAATTCACTCTCATTGTTTAATCAACAATTGTTTGAAATGCTTTCCTCGTGCTTGTAAACAGAGTTTACAAGGCTCTTCGAACTGTTTGCCGCGTTGCACCATGTCCGGCGTAATGTTATTAAAGGCCGCCATGATTTCATCGCGTACTTCATGTTCAAAGCTATCACGCCTATGCTCGATTAAATCTTTTATATGATCTCAAACAAAGTAATCAAGCACGTTTAAATCTGGCGACCTTGCCGGCTAGGTAATCGAACCACCACGACTCATCCACCTCTCTGGAAAATGCGTCTAATATTTGTCTTGTTCGACGGGAAAAATGTGCGGGAGCTCCATCATGCTGATAAATCAGCATTTGGCGATTATAGAGAGGAACGTTTTCGAGAAGCACTGGTAAATCATTTTCTAGAAACTCTCCGTACGCCTTTGCGTTCAGTGACGGCAAAAAATGAGGACCGATCTAAAAATTGCCAATTATAAATACATTCGAAAAAACTATGAAAGAAAAGATATTTTCTTTATAGTTTACAAGAATATTTATCACTCGGTCCTTTAACACTCCTGCCCATACGTTGATTGATACCCCAACGATATTGAAAGGCGCACTCGCGAATGGCATGTGGATTTTCGAATTGCCAGGTCAATTTCTCAAATTAAACACACCATTTGGCGTAAAGGTGGCCTCATTCGATCATAAAATATAATCGGGAAATGAAGCATTTCACCGATATTATGCAAGAAGCTCTGCATATATTTTATTGATGTTTAATCTCTGCAAAAAAGCATTGTGATTATCAAGAGTAAAAAGAATAAGTAAATACCTTTACAAAAATGAACGCGCGGTGCTTCATCTCGCTACAGCAACTGTTGCACACATTGATAATGATACGGCTGTAAATTATTTCACCGTAAAATGCGATGCACTATACATCGCGGTAAACAGAGTGCACGAGCTGCACGACGCACACTAGTCCCAAGATTTTCATCGAACATCTGAAGGACTTCTTCTTCGCGACTGATATTGTGACGTACCGATGGACCGTAGTTTCGCATATCCCGCAGGAGACTTCTTGTTTCCTTCGCCTGTAAGATACATCTTTTAATGGCCTTTGACGAAGGATGCCATTCGCGATTAGGAAATCGTTCCGCATAAATACGCGCCGCGAATTGAGCATTTTCATCGGCCATCCCGTAACAGATAATCATATCTGTATATTCTATCGTATTATGACATTTTTATAAGCGTTGTCAATGAACACAGGTCAACACAAGTATGCAATTGGTGACAAACGAACAAAAAACATTTAACAATTGAAAACATTAGACATTCGAGAATTTTTTATAAAGAGGAACATCTTCGAGATTGTTAAATGTTTTTTTCTCGTTCATCACCAACTTAACATTAAAGATTAATAAAATTTAAGAACATTTCTAATGATGTACAATTAAACTTGTTAAACGGTAAGAAACATGTGAAAAAAAATCTCAGTCAAAAATGCGTCAAATGCGTTATTGTACATGAAATAATACATCTGGATTTACAATATAGCGACTATCTACGCGAGCTTATACTATAATTTCAGTGTACATGCATTAACATGTCAAAAAATAAAACTCCGATTAAATATAGCATAAAACGACGAAATGTATCTCGAAGCATAATTAAATAGAAACATCGTATAATAAAGCAAGCGGAAAGATATCGCGACGATCAGCATATGCTTTGCGTAATGCTCTAATTAATTACATCGCTTAACATATCTATAATTGTAATATCTATTAAAACGTATTTAATCGTGCTAAATAACGCGATTTATAATGATAAGAAATGTATAAGGAAAAGCTTTTAGCTTCAGCTAAAATAACATTTTTGGATAATATAGGCGCGATGCGGTGAAACACATAGAACCATGCCAGGCTGTGCTAGGCAACGAAGCGCTACTTCCCTCTCCCTGCGCGCCGTCGCCGACGTCGCTCGAATGGGCCGTCCTACGAATTCGCGCGACGCGGCTTAATCGCATATTGACATTTCCTTTTCTAATTCGAAAACTATAGCGAGTATCTCAAAATAATATAAGAATTTTTTGTTCCCTTTGATCCATTCTCCACTCCCAATGTGGTTCGTACCCATCTTATGAAACATCTTGTATATTAAAAATATAAACTAATAATGGAAATGAAATTAATAATATATATATTATTATATAATATCCAGCATTTAATCGCTCTGGGTTCCTTCCTCAATAAATAATTAAAAAAAAAGTAGGAATTA
>NW_017259234.1:237917-239359 GCF_001594045.1 Atta colombica | reverse complement strand
ATAATTATAATCATTAATTTATATTTACATTCATTATTCATATTTTATATAATAAAAATCTTAAAAATTTTCTACCTTAAATGAAATATTCTCATATTTATTCAAAAAATATTATTTCTTACTTTACTATATCTATTAAAATAAAAATATGAAAAAAATTACTAAAATAATTAATTACTCCATAATTAACCTTCCCTCTCCTATTAATATCTCCTACTGATGAAATTTCGGTTCCTTACTTGGAATTTTTCTCTTAATTCAAATTATCAGTGGGCTTTTTCTCTCATTACTGCCCTAATATTTCTATTGTCTTCAATAGAATCATTCATATTATCCAAAATGTACCTAATGATTGAATCATACGTAATATTCATATAAATAGGGCTTCTTTTTTCTTTATTTGCATATATCTACATATTGGACGAAATATTTATTATAACTCTTTTAACTTAACATATACTTGAATATCTGGTGTAATAATTTTCTTACTTTCAATGGCTACAACCTTCCTTGGCTATGTACTCCCTTGAGGACAAATATCATTCTGGAGGGCTATAGTAATTATTAACCTTATATCAACCATCCCCTACATTGGAAATATACTAGTTATATGAGTTTGGAGTGGATTTTCAATCAATAACTCTACACTAAATCGATTTTTCTCCTTTCATTTTATCCTATCTTTCATTATTCTCCTATTTATCATATTCCACTTATTCTTTCTACATCTTACAGGATCCTCAAATCCTACGGGTATAAACAGAAATCTTTATAAAATCCCATTCCATCCCTACTTTACTTTTAAAGATTTATTAGGCTTTAATGTAATATTATCTATTTTTCTTATTATTATCCTTCAATACCCCTATATATTTAGAGACCCTGATAATTTTACTCCTGCGAATCCCTTAGTCACACCCACTCATATTCAACCTGAATGATACTTCCTTTTTGCTTACACTATTCTCCGATCTATCCTTAATAAACTTATTGGAGTAATTGCCCTTACTATATCAATTTTAATTTTATACACCCTTCCCCTTATTAAATCCATTTACTCTAGTCCTTCATCTATAATTCTATCTAACCAACTAATATTTTGAATATTTATTAATACATTTATTAATATATTTATTAACTTGAGCAGGCGCCCAATTAATTGAAGATCCTTACATCCTTATTAGCCAAATTACTATAACTTAATAAATTATTATAACTTTACTATAACTTACTTCTTATTTTTCGCCCTCTTACCCCTAAACTATAAAATATGAAAATTTATTATTTATTTATAAATTTAATTTCTTTCTCTTTATCCTCCTTTTAACTAATAATTATTAAATAATTACTTAAATCATATATTTAATCCCTTAATTTCCAACTTCCCTATTCCCATTATATTACCTTAAACTTAAATTTCTACTCTTACGCTATATTCTAAC
>NW_017259234.1:237283-237817 GCF_001594045.1 Atta colombica | reverse complement strand
AATTTTCTATTAATTTATTATTATATAATAAATTAATAGAAAATTTAATATATACTAATTGTAACTAAATATGGAACTTCTTGTAGGGAGGATAGTACAATCAAAATCAGTAATTGTTAATGAACAACGCTTCATTGATAACTGAGTTTATTAAAATAAAATATTATAAAAGTTAATGACTCGTTGTACATCTCCTATTTGAGTCAATAAGACTGTTCATAAACACCGCATTGCCAACCGCGCCCCCCATAAATACTGATTATAAACTTACGGTTATAAATCTCCACTACCTTGGTCATGTTGGTGGAGGTTTACTTTCCATCGATAGAGCAATTGATTACATATTCGATTGATACATACTAGATTTCAAGCCATTGATGAAATCTTTCATCAGACATCAGGAGATAATTGATCTTTGGTATGCTTCTTACATTTATATTTATATATTATGTTTGTACATGGTTTATATATATATATATACACACACATATGTATATATGGATTATATATATAATATATATTTATATAAACTAT
>NW_017259234.1:233120-237254 GCF_001594045.1 Atta colombica | reverse complement strand
TAAACTATATATATTATTAAAAATTTTTTAATTGATATTTTATTAAAATTTAGTTAATATATATTTTGCAGGCCACGTGAGTTTTTAGATGTAGTTCCAGAAATGGCCAGGAAATGAACATGATAGTCGTATATTCCAGAATTCACGTATATAGATAACGTGAATTAGACCGGATGCTAATCGGAGATAGTGGATATTATTCTTCTTTACCGTTTCTATTAACAATTAATAATCCTGCCAATGATGAGGAAGAAAGATTTGATATATACATATAATTTAAAATTACAATTCTAGCAATAATAATATTAGTCCAAATATATATAATTGAGTATATTTTTTACAGATATATTATAATATGACTTATAGAAAAACACGAAGAATCATCGACCTTTGGAATTTGAAAACGTAGAGTCTCTAGTTTTTCAAGAAGCCTTCAAACAAAATTAATAACATTTACAACAATTGTTAAAGCATGCGTTGTTCTTCACAATTTCTCATTAATGGTATTATGAAAGAAGAAATAGAAAATATAAATCAAAATGACGAAGTTCCGCCACTTCCACCTCACTGACAACCAGGAAACGGCTTCTTTGTGCGAAATGCTATTATCGAACGATTGTTTAGATGAAAAATTCGACTGACAACAGTTTTTGTTTTTTGCGAACTATATTTGTATTAACATGTATGCAACACACACATATGTACGTATGTATGTTTTAGCATATAAAATAGAAATATTTAATAAAATATTAATTATTATTGATTATAATTGACCATACACAAACTCTTGATAGTCTTTAATTATAATTTATAGCTTTTAATGTACTAAAGAAGTTAAATGTGATACTGCATATGAAATAAATTAAATAAAACATGTATAAAGTATGGATACAATTTATTGCGTAATTAAAGCGTAATTTATTTTTGTACATCATAAACATAACATCACTTTTAAATAAAAAACAGAATATTAAATAATATTATTACAAAATTACATCAAAAGATATTATTTTTGAATCATTTCATTATAGAACTTAAACAAAACGTTACATTAGTAACATATCAGTAAATAATATTTAGAACAAAATAAACTTAAACAAAGGAAAATAAAAATAAAAAAAAACATACATAATACCTGTACATGGTTGTACTTTATTACGCGCGACTGACCAATGCGGGAAGCACAGTCTTTTACATAACGCACAATGCATAAGGGTAAGTCCACAATCTTAAGTCGTAAGTTGAAAGAGATTAAATAACAATAATTTCTGTCTAACTGTTTTTGCGCAGATTTAAGTTTCAACCTTTAGACTTCAGTGAATTAAGCAAAACCTAATTCTTATCTAAAAGCAAAGCTGTAGAGTCTTATCGTCACTTATAATTTACAGCTTATGATTTACGACCTCTTGAAGCAAGATTGTGGACATAGTCTAAGAGAATAAACCTGCCAGAGTTTTTTATTTTTGTCTCCTAAATGGAAATAAAGGATACTTTGATTGGTTTGTGCTCAGGTCCTAATATTCTGGGACTAACATTATCAGGGGCAGTCTTCTCTTATAACAATAAAATTTATTTTTTAATTAATAAATTTATATTTTCCTTACCTATTCGGTATTCTGATTTCTTTATTTCTATTTCTAATTTTTGTACAACTTTTAAATGGTCCAATTGCATTTCGTTAAATAATTTTGAATGTTCTTCTTTCAATAAGTGCTATTTTTTTCTTCGTGTTTTAACTTAATGTCTGCTAATATTTCTTCTTGTCTTAATATTATGTAGTCTTTGTATTCGTAATTCTTCTTCTATATTTAATGCTTCCAGCAAAATCTTTTCTTTTTAGTTTCAAAATATGTGGTTTTTTCATCATTATTTAAATGTATTTTTTATTTATCTACACTGTGTGATGTCATCAGTTCTTCTTTAGCTTCCTATAATCTTTTTTGGATTGTACTGAGCCGAGAACTCCGCACTTGGAACAATTAAACTCGTCGACTGATTTTGAATATCGCTTATGACTGTTCGAAAAAATTTTTTATAACTTTATGACTTTTCCGAAGGGCTTTTCCATACAGGGTGAGCCATTTAAAATTTGGAATTTAATTTGGCTCTAAAAAAAAAACGTATGAATATTTTTCAAAGTTTATGGCTTTATTGGAAAGGTAGTACATTACCATTAAACATGAAATACAATTTCATTCAAATGACTTCTATGGCTGGCATAATACCCCATTCTATCAACCCAATTTTTCAGTACATTTTCCACTGTATGAGCGCGTATTTCATCGATGGCAACTTTGATTTCATGATTTAATTCTTGAATTTCTGACTGGTTAGCGTAACACTCATCCTTGACGGTTTCCCATCAAAAATAGTCCAGCGGAATCAAATCACAGCTGCGAGGCGGCCAATTGACATCAGCATTTCGGCTGATTATGCGATTTTCGAAGACAGTACGCAAAAGATCGACTGTAGCGTTGGCTATGTGGCAAGATGCGCCCTGTTGAAACCAAATGTCGTCTGTGTCCTCCTCTTCAATTTGAGAAGCAAGAATTCGTTTAGCATGGCGCGGTAGCGCTCGCTATTGACAGTGACGGCAACTCCTTGCTCATTTTCGAAGAAAAATGGCCCAATGATGCCGCCGGACCAAAAAGTCACTCGTTGTGGATGCATCGGCTTCTTCATGACGACGTGCGGATTCTCTGACCCCCAAATACGACAATTCTGCTTGTTCACATAGTCACCGAGATGAAAATGAGCTTCGTCGGAAAAGATGATTTTTCGGTAAAAATGCTCATCTTCAACCAAGAGTTGTTCAGCCAATTGAGCGAACCGAAAATGCATCGGATGGTCATGCGGCTTCAATTCTTGCACTAATTGAACTTTGTACGGCTTCATACCGAGGTCTTTATTCAAAATTCTTCTCAAAGAAGTGCGTGAAATGTTTAAGTTTTGAGAACGATGGCGAGTTGATGTTGATAGTTGTTCAAGCACACTCTGAGCAATGTTTTCGGTTGACCTTACTGGACGAGCACGTGAACGAGTTGCTTTATCCAATAAGGATCCTGTTTGCCAAATTCGCTTCACAGATTGATCCACAAACTGCGTTGAAGGCATTTCTTATCTACCAAATTTTCCACGTAAATTTCTTACAGTTTGGGTTGAAGATTCACCACTTTGGAAGTAAGTTTTCAATATTTCCCAATTTTGTTCAAGCGTATAACGACCCATTTCGTAAATGTCAAACACAAAAAACTAAATTTCTGATACATAAATAATCATAAATGTTATTACGCTTTTCAAACTCAAAATAACCGATAGTTGAAATTCCAAACGCTAGATGGTTCACTCTGTATGTGTACCGAGATTTGATACGATTCGGTACTTGGACTTTGAATGGATGATTTACCTCTTATTATAGATTAATAATAAAAAAAAATAGGAGATTATCGGATGGAGGACAAAACTTACAGATGTCCGGTTTATTACTATTTATCAAAAGTTTCCCGAAAAAAATAGGAGTGATTAGAATTGTTTTGTATGTGAGTCGGAAAATGTGATCAGGCTTATCTGTGAGTTATAGGGTCACTGAACATGCTTTCGATTAATAATTATTTTCCTTTAACTGATGTTTAGTTATTTATAATAATTAATTAGTCCAAAAGGTAATATTTGATTGGCCATGCTACTGACTCTATTCTGGAGATAATCGCAAGTTATTCGCATTTGAGAGAAAAACTTATTTTTCTCCATGAAAAAAAAAGAATCGTGAAGTTATCAAGACGTAATATTACATTACCTCAATCTTTTATTTCAAAATTTCAGTTAACCAAATTACCGTGCTTTATTTTATTAGGCAAAAAGAATTTTTAAACATTTATTTGAATAATTAATATTTATTAATTATTATATTTTTTTGATTATTTTATTATTATGTTATTTTAAAAGTAAATATTTGTTTAAATAATTAACTGAAAAATTATTTATCAGTGTACTAATAAATATTTTTTAATTTTTTATAAAATACATGCGTACAAAAAGAAATTTCTTTACAAAGAGTAAATAAATAGTGAAATACATGAGTGCACGCACATATACGCATACAACATAATATTGTAACATAATGTTACTGTCAAA
>NW_017259234.1:229598-233020 GCF_001594045.1 Atta colombica | reverse complement strand
TATATATATATATATATATGTGTGTGTGTGTGTGTGTGTGGGTGTAAAATATAAGTAAATGATTTACAGCATTTTTTGAATAAAAATTCCACAATTTTTTTTACGGCTGGATCATAGATAGTAGATTTTTTCTTGAATTTTTGTATCCACAATGAAATTGATCAGATATACTTTCATGGAATTGCTGATGTTGGAGATTATTATTCCAAGAATCGGATGTATACGTACAAAAATGACAGCAATATGGTACATTCTACAAATCAGAAATATTATATTGAAAATATATTAGAATGAAAATTAAAACTAAACATATATGCGTAAATATCGATAGCACAAAAATTTCATTTCTAGAAGGTCTTTGACACAGGATGTGCCATCCATATCTAAATAATAATTGCTTTCCGTTTGTATTAAAACTCGGATAATTCTTATAACGTCACAACTCAGTTAAATACGGGTTTTTTTTTTACATTTTGCAACACAGCTTATAGCGGGAAGCACAGACATATTCAACAAAAATGAAGGAGAAGGAGTATGAAGAGAGCCAATCTCCTTCTTTTTCTAATACATATTGTGATTTGTTGAATACAAAAAGATAGGCTAGTCATTTTCGCATCCTATTTTTTTCATTTTTTCCACGTCGTGATAGTGAAAACAATGGCAACTGGCAGGCTCAGGAGTTGTAGGTTGTTTAAAACTTTTTTTTTAAACAAATGTTTAAAACATATTTTAAACATCGGATTAAATTAAACATGCTTTCCGCCATTCAAAATGATAATAAAGAGAACAAGAATTTTTAAAAAATCTATATATAAAAATCGATTTCACCCTCAGCTTCAACCTCCAGCTCCGACTGTATTACCGCCATTAGAAATTTCCTATTTCCCTATGTCTGACTTATCCCTTGATTTTTTTGATGATTTCTTCCCATCAAGTCCTCCCCTTATTTACAATCGATATCACCATCGTCACCAAATTGTTCGACTTATTTTTTTTCTTCTTGTTCAAATTGATGAATACTCTCCTGCTGATCCTCTTCCCCTCCTCTTCCATAACGCATTAATTATTAGAGTACGTGTCCTGCTTTATTCCTTCCAGCGATTGGGTAATCCCCATCGGAGGATTCACTTGTCTTCTTTCAGTTCCCATACCATCCCTCATTTCCATCAATCCACTTTTATAATCTAACAAATATATATTAACAAGTTTTTTTATTATAGTATTATACCCATGCCGAATTCTGGATTGTATCAAGTCACTGATGAAAGACGTGAAGAGCGCATCGCTAGGCAACAAGCAATAGAGCGGAACAGATTCGACGGAGAGACATCAAGTTGCTTGGACGACAATTCGATCTTAAAAATGTATTGCTGACGGTGTGCTTTCAATAAAGTGATCTGTTTCTTCTGATACACCTGTGTCCATTTATTTCCTAATTGAGAACGTACGCTTATCGGATTGTTAAGAGACAGTGCAACAATATTATTATTATAAAGTTTAATCTTATTATTTATTTTGACCTCTCCTTGTATTTGTTTTAAGTTCTCCCGCGATTGCATTTAGCCCTCTGCCCGGTCACTTAGATTAAGTTCTATGATCAGAAGCCAATAAGGCAAACGAATGTACTGGCACATCTGATGTTAAAGTGCGCCCTCGTAGCATCCAGTTTGGGCCTTTTAAATGAAAAGTAAGTTCAACTCGTGACTCCAATTAGCGAGTGAGGTTTCCATTTCGTCTTCCCTTCGACTCTGGCTCCTTAAGGGGGATGAAGAAAGCCGATGAAGAAAGAAATAGCGCGGAATCAGGACAAGTTAACCATGGTGGAAGGGATAATGATCTGTGCAGTTTGCAAGCATCTCTTCATTGTATCTGTCTAAATATCGATAAGAGACTAAAGCTGCCAACTGAAACGTTAAACATGAGGCGATATTTTCCATCGATCAGTTTTCTCAAGCGATTTTATTCGCGATACGATCAAATCATTCGATCGAAGTCACTCCCAATCACTTGCGTCTACAGGACAGCCACCTAATCAGAGACTTCCGAGATCGAATCTCCGACGATCATCTGTAAAAATCAAAAAATTGAGTAGCAGGTAAGTCCTTCTTCAAGTTAAATATATATAAGTGGGCCATCTAGCGTTTGGAATTTCAACTATCGGTTATTTTGAGTTTGAAAAGCGTAATAACATTTATGATCAGTATCAGAAATTTAGTTTCTTGTGTTTGACATTTACGAAATGGGTCGTTATACGCTTGAACAAAATTGGGAAATATTGAAAACTTACTTCCAAAGTGGTGAATCTTCAACCCAAACTGTAAGAAATTTACGTGGAAAATTTGGTAGATAAGAAATGCCTTCAACGCAGTTTGTGGATCAATCTGTGAAGCGAATTTGGCAAACAGGATCCTTATTGGATAAAGCAACTCGTTCACGTGCTCGTCCAGTAAGGTCAATCGAAAACATTGCTGCTGTTGCTCAGAGTGTGCTTGAACAACTATCAACATCAACTCGCCATCGTTCTCAAAACTTAAACATTTCACGCATTTCTTTGAGAAGAATTTTGAATAAAGACATCGGTATGAAGCTGTACAAAGTTCAATTAGTGCAAGAATTGAAGCCGCATGACCATCCGATGCGTTTTCGGTTCGCTCAATTGGCTGAACAACTCTTGGTTGAAGATGAGCATTTTTACCGAAAAATCATTTTTTCCGACGAAGCTCATTTTCACCTCGGTGACTATGTGAATAAGCAGAATTGTCGTATTTGGGGGTCAGAGAATCCGCACGTCGTCATGAAGAAGCCGATGCATCCACAACGAGTGACTTTTTGGTCCGGCGGCATCATTGGGCTATTTTTCTTCGAAAATGAGCAAGGAGCTGCCGTCACAATGGCGAGCGCTACCGCACCATGCTAAACGAATTCTTGCTTCCCAAATTTGAAGAGGAGGACACAGACGACATTTGGTTTCAACAGGACGGCGCACCTTGCCACATAGCTAACGCTACAGTCGATCTTTTGCGCACTGTTTTCGAAAATCGCATAATCAGCCGAAATGCTGATGTCAATTGGCCGCCTCGCAGCTGCGATTTGACTCCGCTGGACTATTTTTGATGGGGAACCATCAAGGATGAGTGTTACGCTAACCAGCCAGAAACGATTCAAGAATTAAAATGAAATCAAAGTTGCCATCGATCAAATACGCGCTCATAGCGCACAGTGGAAAATGTACTGAAAAATTGGAACTGAAAAATTAGGTTGATAGAATGGGATATTGTGCAGCCAGTCATGGAAGTCATCTGAATGAAATTATATTTCATGTTTAATGGCAATGTACTACCTTTCCAATAAAGCCATAAACTTTGAAAAATATTCATGCGTTTTTTTTAGAGCCAAATTAAATTCCAAATTTTAAATGGCTC
>NW_017259234.1:218456-229498 GCF_001594045.1 Atta colombica | reverse complement strand
TATATATATATATATATATATATATATACCTATTCACTGCGAAGTTTAACCCGACTTATAACTGTGCCACGCTTAACCAACCGCCTATACAAAGGTTGGCTTAGAAGCCGGCCTTACTTCGAAATGCGGAGACTACTGAACCAGGCGTACCAGAAATATCTCGAAACCTTTCAGAATCGGAGTCATTAGCCGAGGACGCGTTCTCCGCCACCGCCGGCTTCGCTCGACTATCTAAGAAGCATTAGAGACGATACCTCCTCGATCTCCTTCATCTCCCTTTCGATCTCGGTCACCCGCTTTTACGGATGCTCTGACGGAGCGAATCTTCTCTGACACCTCATCTCCAACTCCTGATTCCTCTAGTCCATCCTTCAGTCCATTCCTCCATCTCGATTATTATCACCAGCCGACTCGAGCATAGAATTTTTAGAAGAGTTTTCCGCTTTTCTTCCGCGTAATATTTCTTCATTCATTCCGATAACTTTTGAGTCCTTAATCGACAGATTTCTATGTGCAACACAACCTCTCGCACTAGAGGTCTACATAATCGGTCCCGATTATTTTGATCCGAATAAAATCCGAAATGCTATACTACTACATGGGCTGAAAAGTCCCAGAATTTTTCAATACGTGGCGCCACTAGAAAATGAACATGATTCATTTCGAGAAGTTCATTTGTCACTAGTTTATGTATGAAGTTTCATGACATTTCGTTCATTCGTTTATAAGCTACAGTCGTTTAAATGGCGCTACTTTCGCCTTCGTTCTGTATCATCACGATAACGCACCGTCACACACGTCCTTGAAAGCGATGGCCAAATTGGACCAATTACGATTCGAATTGGTTGCTCACCCACCGTATTCTCTAGATTTGGCCCCCAGCGACTATTATCGGTTCCCAAACTTCAAGCGGCGACTCCAGAGAAAGAGATTCACCGAAAAATTCATCGAATGAGGAAATCATCGCGGAAACCGAGGCGTATTTCGAAGGCTTGGACGTTTCGTACTACAGAAAGGGCATCGAAATGTTGGAAAATCGCTATAGCAAATGTATCGCCCTCGAAGGCAACTATGTTGAGGAATAGATATAACTTTGCCCAAAAAACGCTTGTTTTAAAAATCCCGGGACTTTTAATGAAAACAAGCGTTTTTTGATAATAGTCGCTGAGGGCCAAGTCTGGAGAATACGGAGTGGGTGAGCAACCAATTCGAATCGTAATTGGTCCAATTTGGCCATCGCTTTCAAGGACATGTGTGATGGTGCGTTATCGTGATGGTACAGAACGAAGGCGAAAGTAGCGCCACTTAAACGACTGTAGCTTGTAAACGAATGAACGAAATGTCATGAAACTTCATACATAAACTAGTGACAGATGAACCTCTCGAAATGAATCATGTTCATTTTCTAATGACATCACGTATTGAAAAATCCCGGGATTTTTCAGCCCATGTAGTACATCTAGGATTTAGTGTCAACAATAAACTAGAATATTTATAACATGACGTGTCTCACTCTCCATTTACTAGAATCGTAAGACTTCTTATGATTCCCACCTCTCGTCAAAGATCACATATGGTCCGGTCCCGAGTTATAAGGATTAAATTCTTTGATTCAAAATTCAGACTGACGCAGAGCTTTCACGATTCAGAGCCGACACGTAATGTAAAAAATTTATTTGTTAATATCTTTAAAATATTTAATTTTAAAGCTCCTGAGTATGGTCATGTTGAAATCGTGACGTCGACGCAAAGGAGATCTTTGTTGGATATCATTCGTCTTTCATCGCGTCCAATGTGTAATATTAAAGCTAGTATTCATAGTCGATTCTTGTTTTAAGACCATCTTAAGTAATGTTCTAATAGGTAGAAACTTAAGAAACGATATGAGGATGATCTTTTTTCTGTAACCGCAAAATGCTGTCGCGCACTACTGCTCTCTGAAGAATGAATGTAAACTATGTAGCAGCATCCATTTTTTTGCACTGAGGATTAGAGTCTGCATGAAATCACATTTTGACCTCCAGCCGAAACCGAAACTTAGTTTAGTCTTACTAAAAAAAAAAAGAAGAGAGAGAGAAGTTAAAAAAGTCAGCCGGAGTTAAAATCGAGGCTTTTGGATTAAATTTACAAAGACCATAATTTTTAGAAATCATGACAAATTTATGTACTCTTTGAAAAACAAGATTTTATTAAAATATTTAATTATAATAATATAATAATATTGTATTCTTAACTTTTAAAGAAATCAAATCACTGTTATTATCACAGTTATTAAGATCAAATCAAAGTTTGTACTCAAATTAATTAATGAATTAATAATTAAAATCGAACAGTTATTTTTTTAATGCTTTCTGGCCTTTTGTACAATTGCCAATTTGTACAATTTCGGTTTACCCATCGAAATTTTCTCTTAATTTCAGTTGAAATTGAAATCAAAATGAAACATTGATTTTTGATCGAAACGAAACCGAAACCGAAATTTCGATCGGACTTTATTGAGGATACACGTCTATTTATACAATAGATTGTCGATTTTTGATTTGATCCACTTTTCAAGACTATAGAAAGTTGGTCACTTTTCAGTAAAATTTTGTAAAATTTTTCGAGGAAAAAAATTGATATTCGTGAGTGTACACCCAAGGATTTCGATTCTTTCCCTTGGAAATTTTCACAAACTAAAAAAATGATCATTTTTCTACATTAATGCTCATAGTGCGCGATTAACGACATGATTAAATCTTACGTCCATTTACAATTAAATTTGATGTAAAGATGAAATAAAATAAATTTTTGGAAGTTTTAAAAAAGTAACCGAAAAAAAATCAAAGTCCTTGAGTGTACATACATTCACCGACTAAAAGATTGCAATATTTTTTTTAATGGATTTTAATATGTACTTTTTAATGGGAATGTAGTCTGCTCACTAAGCGATTGGTTTTTACTTCTGAATCCATAAACAAGGACCAATCACTCGGTGAGTAGTGATGAATAGGTTGCATTTCGAAACCCATCGAAAAAAGTATTGCAACTTTTTAGTAACCGATTCTAGTACATATACATATGCATTATGATATCAATAAGCGCATTCAAGTTGACAAAGCAATTAGGTCCTGTTCATCGAGCAACTAAACATGATTGGCTGTTCAGTAGAGAAAACAGTTTTGCAACTGAAATTCTTTAATATAATTGGTTTATGCGTTTAGATCTATAAGAAGTCAAAAGCAATCAATCGTATTGAACAATTTTTCACATTTGCAAAGCTATTTTTTCTGTTGAACGCAATCATTAATTGGATCCACAAATAAGAACAAATCATGCTCATTCGCTCAAGTATGTTTTGCCGACTTGAACCCACTCATTGTTTTATTAACTTATTTAAAACATTCGTATTGATTTTATTTCATATTGTTTATTACATATTTATGAACATTGAATTAAATAAAATTTATATTAAATATATTTTTTTGTGTATTTTTTGATTGTAAATTAATAATTCAATTTATAAAATTAAATTTGTAATAATTTGTATTAATGGTATTTTTTATTCTAAATAAAAATATTAGACAAATCATTAAACAATACATTACACTATTATATTAAATTTTAATTATTATGCTATATTAAATTATTATATTTTATTTATAAATGTTTATAAAATAATCGTCAAACAATTCTATAAGTATACAATAGAATTATAAGCTTTTAAAAATTAAATATTTACAGAAGAACTGGAATGACGCATTATAACACAATTTATTATTTTATTTATTACAAAGGAACTGTAGAAAGAAGTACATAGTAATTATATGTACAAATAGACACAAGAGACAGTCAAACTTTCACCAGAATCATTCACTCATGTTCAAATGCCATATGTATTAATGAATCAGTCTGAATGTTTATTTTGTTGAACAATGAATAAAAGGCACTGGCAAGAATTGCTTCTCTTGTTTGTTTCCAATGTACAACTCTCATTCTTTCATGCATCAACATGTCAGCAAAATTATTTACACACTTAAATCTAATATCAAAGAGTAACCACTGTGTTACTTTAAGATGTATTTCTTTTACAAGCAGAAAATCTTTAAGTATTTAAAATTTAAAATTTAAATCGTCGAATATTACGCAAACACTGGAAAATGCTTAATTTTTTTTTTAATTGATCTATCGTCAACATTTTGATAAAATGTGAACAAGTATACGATTTCCTTTTATATCGACAAGATAGCATAATAATGTAATAATGTTCGCTCTTTCGCGTTTATAAATATTATAAAATAGTGTTTCTAACACGAATTTATAACTCTCTTAGCTATTGCTATTGTAAATCTCGTAATGTTATTAATAATAATTGGCGTAATGATAATTGTGTCGTTACGATTTTTTGTGTCGTTCCACGTCCAAAAATTGTATGGGAAGCATATATAAAGCATATCCAGATTGGTCTCTATTATCAGTACCGTTCACATATAAAAGTCTTCAAAGTATTCTCATGACAGAAAACACAAGTTATCTATTATGCTGCGGTTGCGGCTCTGCGACCTGCTCTCTATTGTGAACCGGTTGTGTCAATGTATTTTGAAACCACATCATCCAGTTGCTCAGATAATGGCCGTCCAATTGATTTTCAGGATTGTCCCTTATCTGCACATCGTTCAATTCTTGAAAATTGCGAACGGTTTGGAGTTCCGTAAAATTATTGTTCACTGAATGGCCCCCATGCATCCTTACCTCCCTTTTTCTAAGGGCATCCTTTACTAACCTTTGCCTACGCTCCTCTTCCGTTTCGATGGCGGATCTCGTGAATCTCATTTCCCTGGCTCTCAGTGCGTCCCTTCGTAATCTTTCTTTCCTTTCTTCCTCTGTCTCTTTAGCATATTGATTCAATCGGGCCTCTCGTCTCTTTGCTGACTCTTTATTTAATCTTTCCCTTCTCTGTTCTGGCGTTTCGTTTGCGTATAATGACAATCTTTTAATTCTTCTTCTCTCGGCTTCGCGATCCAGTCGCTTTCTCCTATCTTCCGGCGTCTCATTGTACATCCTGTATTCTCTTTTTCTTGCTGCTTCAGCGTCAAGTCGTTTTCTCCGTTGCTCCGGCGTCTCGTAATACATTCTCATCTCGCGTCTCTTCGCCGCTTCCTTTGCCAACCTCTGCAAACGTTGCTCCTCGCTCTCTTGCTCGTATAACTTTTTCCGTTTCTCTCTCATACACTCAGCCTTTTTTCTCAATCTTTCCCTGTAATCTTGATGATGCGCGGCGGACTTTAGCCTGATGTGTTTCTTTGATCTTCTGGATACTTTAGTCTTTTCCTGTTCAAGATTATCTTTACCATCTGTTAATTGGCTCTTACGTTTTGCTAGTGCGATCACATCGTTGGTGTCAACATCAACGGGAATTTGTATATTCTGTTTAGCATCTTTCAAGATCCTTAGTCGTATATTGGCGTCATTATTGCCATCGCATAACCATTCTGCAGTGTACAATGTGCCATGATCCTCATCATCTTCTTTTTTTATATTGATGTTGAGTCCATCTAAGAGTTCATTTGGTATCGTTACTGTAGATATATTGTAATTGGTCGTTTGTATATGTTCATCGTTTCGAATAAACACTTCTGTTGTGTTTGGCTGTTTTTGAAACTCGATATTTATAGAATCGGAGTCTAAAGTGTCTAAATAAATTGGATCAGTTAATACATTAGTAATAGCACCGTTCTCAGTATGTTGTATGTTTCCTAAAGTGGATTCTGAAGCGTTTAATTCATTTGCCTCACTCTGATCCTTGTCAATTGATTTCTCATTGTAGTTCTTGGACTCTCTGATCTCGATAGCACAAAAATGTCCCGCTGATGTAATTATCTCGACTTCATTAATATCGGCTTCGGGTTCATCGTTCTTCTGCTTATTGTACACTGAGAGCAAGTCTGCTGGCTGATTTCTTATTTGTACACCGTCTTCAGATATTTCCATGTCCCACCAGAATTCAAATAATGCGCTAAACGCTGAAATCATACGATAAAATATTGTAAATAGTTTGTTTGAAAATTATATGTGCATCGCAAAACATTAAGTCTGATAAAAATTGTATTACAAAATTAATAACGCGTTTCACTCTCTTCACGAATATTTTTGTCATGAAAAACATATATTTTAGAGTATAAATTCATTGCCAATTATTTCTCTACAAAAATATATAAAATATATAATAACATAACTAGTATATTAGAGTGTTCCTTACAATTGACTATCTTTCTAACAAATTCTTCTGTCATTTGACGATTTATTTGCCTTTTTTGTATAATTATTCTCAAAATTATCATATTGTAATATTATTTATATACACGCATTCTTCAAAACCGAAAATAGAGTATCAAATAGTATTAAAAGTATTTCTAATCAAAAAAGTAAACGAGATTTTAGCAATGTCGATTTCTTGCACGAATCGTCGACAAAATTATGATAATTAGATGTGAGAACCTTTCGGAAGTGCGCTCCATACCTGCGTATCGTCTGCTTGACAGCTGATTCAAGATGGCAGCGTGGATGGCATTTCGGAGTCGTGCATTTCCGCAGTATCCGTCAGCAACAAGTGCAACGCGATCATCATTCTTGCTCTCGCGTTACATGCTAAACGCCGCAAATCGCACGTAAACTCGGCATATTGTCAAACTGACCACGCGTCTTTATCCGAAATTCATCCGAACGTCGAGCGCCGCTCGTCCATCCACGTCTCTCGTCATTGCTAATGGCAACAAGACTCGAGAGCGGACTTTAGAACAGAATTCAAGCCGCGTTAAAATCGAAGGTGGCGCCAAGGGGCGGCAATATGTAGAGTTTCTCTAATAAGAATTAAGTCATCGAGTAATGATTTTTTATTGGTTCCATCATATTTAAAAAACAAAAGCGATAGTAAGACCGAGAAGAAATGACAGTAAGACAGAGAAAAAACGATAATAAAACAGATGCTGGAATCATACTAGATCTGACATACAGTGAAAATAATAGGTATGCTCGTTTTCGAGACGAATTTTTGTACCGTTCTGTGTATAATCAGATGCAATTTTGAACATTTATATCGCGATAACTTTGGCTGCGTTCAGAAACGTCGCTCGAATGTTTCCGATGCTTCGGATTCATCTGTCCTTATTTAATATTTAATTTTAATGTTAATTTTTAGACCTCCGAGGCATCCAAGTGACGTTTTTGAACGCAGCCTTTTGAAATGACATATTGTGAAAATTAGTACGTGTCAAGTAAAAATGTACACAAATCCTAACAGCACTTTGAGTCGACTATAGCTTCTAGACGTCTGACAAATGGACAGCCGTAAGTCGACTTTAGACGACTTGGAGACGTCTCTAAGTCATACAATGTTCTACTTTAAAGACGACTATAAGCCGACTTTAAGTCAACTATTCTAGGCTATGGTCCGATTCATGCCCACAACGCTCATTAACAGCATTCATCTTTGTTTAACAACATATAGTTAAACAACAAGGACGAAATGATTCTACATTTAAGCTTTATGAGCGTAAATCGCACTAGTCTTAAAGTCGATATTGAAAGGATGTTTGTATAAAATCGATTTACAGTCAACTCTGAAGGTCTGACTTAGAAAATCAACTTATAGTCGACATATTGACATTTGTGCTGTTAGGGAATAGTTCCGAAAAAAAGAATGCAGAAATTTATATTTTTTTCTATTTTTGAAGCAAATAACGCAACATAATGACATAATACCAATTTCAAATAACCGCGGCAACATGGCGAGAAAACAGAGATTCAACATAAGTGGATTATGGCTCCGGCACACCAGCGCGATGTTTGTCGCACGATATTCGTGTAATGAATGTACTTTACCTGTTTTCATTCTAAAGATATATTTTCATTGGATATCGCGTGTCGCGCGTGAGAACATCGCGCTGGTGTGCCGGAGTCATTAGATTGGATTATCGCTGCCAAGAATACTATTGAGCTCCGGATACAATGCGAAGGAATAGCGATCGCGATAGAAATAACACGATTTCAACCTATCAGAAACTGTATATTCCAGTGTATTTAATTTCTAAGTTGAAATTGTGTTATTTTTATCGCTATCGCTGTTCTTTCGCATTGTGTTTAAGGTTTTATTGATATAATATCTCATCACTATATGCTACAATAGCCTATGCGTGTAAACACAATGTGAAAAAAAATCGTGATCACCAATTGACTGTCTAATGTCCATTTCTACCAAGTAGATTAACTTTAACTCGATTCAATTTATTCTTCGTCTTTTTCTAATCTTTAGAACTAGAAAAAGATGAAAAGTAAATTGAACCGAGATTAAAGTTAACTACATTGGTAAGAAACGGGAAATCATGTGTTTTAGACAGCCAATCAGACTTGTGTCTCAATGGTCTAGTTTCCACCGAGAATTTAAACTGAATCAGATGTAAAGGCCATTCTACATTGATCGTATCGTAGCGTTAGAAGCGTTGTAAGTATCATGCGACTTTAAAATTGAAGGATTGGCTGAAGTAATAAGCTTGTGACTTGTGACGATACGATCAATGTAGAATGGCCTTAAGAATCAACCAACTACAGTCGAGTATTCCTCTGTCGTTCGACTGTAACAGGGAATACTCGATTATAGTTGGTTCTTACATTCTGATCCGGATTAAATGAAAACTAGGCCACTGATGGGAGTCTTTTTTAAGGCTCTAACGTGACTTCTGAGTATTGCTCTTTTTATGTTCAAAAAATACGCAAAAGTATCTATAATATATTACTTCTACCATAATCCGACGCTCCGCAATCGATCGATGATACAAAGCAAAATCCTGTTTTTTGATTCATTGTAGAGCGTCGTATGACTAACGTTGAATCCAGTATGAATCAGCAAGAGAAAATAGCTTGTTGCTTTCTCACTATTGGGTCAATGCGACGCTGCAAACATTTTGAAGCGTTTTTTAATTAGTCAGTTTGCAAAATTCTTTTTTGTAATTGGTCTTTGGTAATTGGTTAAATGCTTCAAAGCGTTTGTAGCAAGACTTTGACCACAGCCTATGAATACTGATTAGAGAGCTGCATTAGTATCTTAAGACATTATTTAAGACGGTCTTAAATGTACGCATTCATAGGCCGTATTCATAGTTTGTTCTTATTTCAAGATTGTCGTAAGTAATGTCTTAAGACGCTAATATGATCCTTTTATTGATTCTTTAAGATTATTAAAGTCATGTTTAGAATTATAGTGTGCATATAACGCTCTTGTGAGAAATTTAAAATATAATATAACTTAATTTTAAAATATGTATTTTAAAATATATTTAATTATAAAATATAATATATATTATAGATATCTACATCATCCATGATTAAAACAGATTTTGCAAAGATTTTTTGCTACAAGTTTTATCAATACAATAATTGCATTTAGCAAAAAGAAATAGCTTTACAGTTGTTGTAAAATTCTTTAATATGATTAATTTTATCCTTAGTTCCTCTCTGGATTTAAATGTGTATACAATTGCAAAGCTGTTGTTTATGTTAAACGTTAGCAAAAATGTAACAAAAAATATATATATGTTTGAAATGATAGTAGGCGATCAGAAATAATAAGTAGAATTCATAATTGCTGTAATTCGTTGCCATTTCATAAACATTTAAATACAATAAATTATTTAAACAAAAATGACACTATTATATGTGCTTTATTATAAAATAACAGATATAATACTCATTTTTTCCTGGCAATCAGCTGTCAAATTATGTCCACAGATTCTAGTCTGGAAGAATATGAGTTTAATACAAATACAATTAATATAATATCAAATTTGTTAAACTTTATTTGGCAAATTATTAAACTAATAACATTTTTTTATAGAGACATATAACCAAACTGAAAGTTTTTTAATTCATCCCAAACCATTCCTCGTTTAATCGCAAAACTGCCCCCCCTAAGTGTATGGTTAACATCTTCGTGTCCAATTACGCTCAGGACGTCTAAAAATGGTCAACGATTTTCTTTGATTCTCATCGGATGTCGATAAATCTTACACGTGGATATTCGCACTTTTTATCAGCAATCCTGCGCCTCCTCCTTCTTCCAGGAACGCGATCTTCGATCATATACACTATTAATTATCGACACGATGCATAACGATTAGCTTTTTTCCTCGCCGCCGTCGCCGAAACGCTCGTCCGGATGCGGACTCGTGTGCGCACGTCACCGCAAACGTCAACTTCAGATGAAAACGTCTTAATTATCGGAGCACGTATAATATAGTATCGGAGACGAAGAGTGCCCAGGCGCGTCCGGCAAAAACCGTCAACCGCGAACCAACGACCGGTGGGGTTGGGGGGAAAGAACTCGGAATAACAGAGAGAGAGAGAGAGATTATACGATGGATGGAAACGTTCGTACGCTATATAAGTATCGAGCCGGATTTCTCGTTCCCGCCACCAAAAGCGACGATGTTTATGTGCTGCAACGCAAAGAAACGTCCCGTGGTCTGGAGATCGCAGTATACGTCGATAAATAGTATGAAGTCTAACCATAGTCCCGTGATCGGCTATATATTCGTGAGACTTGAGGCAGTTAAGGAGACGACTCTTTCAGAATCACGCCTCTCAGACATTCGTGTCTGTGATGAAAATGTCTTCACTCGATTCTCCGATCTCTGCTGTAGCTTGAGCAAGTGTCCATGTGCGAAAATAAGGTGCTAATCTTGCAAAGATATAATTTTTCGGAAGTCACAGCATTCACGGAACTGTATTTTTTGATAATGGTCTCGCGTATGTGAATTTTAATTTATGATAAATTTGCACAGAAAGAAATATTTTTACTGAAGAAAAATTTTGTTGAAGTATCTAAAAAAATGTAGCTAGATACAAATTTGAAAATAATTTTGAACTATTAAAATAATACGCGAGAATTTTAAATATGATGAGTAAAAAGTTTTAACATTCTAGCAAAATGAGCATTCTACATAATTATTTTGGTTCAAAATTATTTTTAATAGGAATGTAACCGAATATCTGCTAGTATCTGATTTCCG
>NW_017259234.1:217894-218442 GCF_001594045.1 Atta colombica | reverse complement strand
GTTTAGAAAATAAATCTTTTGCATAGGGACAGAATGGATTAAATTGAGAAGAAAAGTCCTATCATTTTGCAATTTTTGTAACGTAGTTAACAAGATATTAATTGCTAAAAATTGCTGAAAATTGATCTTCAATTATTTTTTACTCAAATATTATCATATTTACAGAAAAACTACAAGAAACAAAAATTATTTATTTTCTTCTCATAGAGCTCTAAAAAATTTTTTAGAATTTTTTCAGAATTTTTTAATATCTATTTTCTCACGTAAAAATGAGAAAATGCAGTATTAAAAAGTTAATAAAAAATTCTGAAAAAATTCATAAAATTCTATGAGAAGAAAATAAACAATTTTCGTCTCTTGCAATTTTTCTGTAAAGTTGACAGTATTCGAGTAAAAAATTATTGAAGACCAATTTTCAGTAATTTTTAGCAATTAATATCTTGTTAATTATTGAAAAAATTGCAAAATGGTAGAAAACTTTCTTCTCAGTTTCTGCTCCTATACGAAAGATTTATCATTATTTTCCAAATATTCTGTGTGTGTGTATA
>NW_017259234.1:193344-217794 GCF_001594045.1 Atta colombica | reverse complement strand
TATATATGTGTGTGTGTGTGTGTGTGTGTGTGTGTGTGTGTGTGTGTGTGTGTGTGTGTGTGGGCTAAATTTTATATTGAAATGACGTGTATCATGATGCAAATATTAAAAAAATTTTTATTATCACTAATATATTTTTAAAAATATAGTAATGGATATTTGGCAAATATTCGGTATTAGACCGGATATTAAAATATAATCAGATATCAGCCGAATATCCGGTTGCATTTTTAGTTTCAGATCTGAATTTAACTTAAATTTTTTGATATTTCAGCAAAGCTCTTCTTTCTATCCAGGCGAATCTTGATGTCTAATAATATGTGTAAATTTTTACAATTTCCACTTTTAAACAATTTGCGTGCCGATTATTTGTCGGCTTTGAAACACAGTCCCAACTGAAACTGAAGTACGTATAAATAATTTTGTTTGAAAGATGTTCATTAGCATCAGTAATATGCAGTAATATTAAATTACTTGTCAATTTAACTTATAATATTACGCACTCTAATTTCAGAGACTGTTTGAGACTGTATTTCAAAATCAATAAATAATTGACGAGCAATTTGCTTGAATCAGAAATCAAAAATTTTTTACAAAAATATTATGTGGCAGAGAGAGAGAGAGAGAGAGAGAGAGAGAGAGAGAGAGAGAGAGAGAGAGAGATTCATTGACTAAATGTTTTGTTTTATTTACATATACATTTATTATTTGTTATATATTATATTTATACATACAATCAAAGTGGCGTGATTATTTATGGAGTCAACCGTGACAATTACGGAATTCATAATGTAGGGCCATTGTGGAATGCCACAATGGATGATTTTCTTTCGCAACGGTTTTTGATAAAATTATTAAAGAACTAAAATCCAATAAAAGTCCGTACAAGGTTTGGTCGTTTGCGGGACTCTATCATAAGAAAACATACTTGTCGAGATCGGCGGCATTGTAATCGATATCAATGATACTTTCTTAATGATCGTCATTCGACTCACGCTGTTGTTTCTTCGTTGTTCATCTTGCCGAAATAGTCTTCTTGCCCGTTATTACTAAATTAGGCGGAATAAAATCCTAAATAATTCGAGCGTGAAGTGACGAGCCTTCACGCGCCACGCGTCAAAACCGGTTGTAGCATCAGTTTTGCGAAATGTCGCATAGAATGATGTATAATGACGCTGTACTAAATAAAATTAGAATCGTTTGCCGTACTTTTAATCTTCTTATGCAGTTTTACATCGAAGTAGGCTTTAGTGGCTCGCGATATAATTCTTTGCATATTTTTTCATACATGTATTAAATAACGAATCGTGATTATGTAATTTGCAGCTTTCCTTAACTAAATCCTAACTTAAATCCTTAACTAATTCCTAAATAAATCCTAAATAATTCAATCTTAACGCGCCTTCAGACGATATAGCCAACTTATGCCAACATTAACAAATATTATACACATACATGACATACAATGTATGTCATACATAATTATCCATGTTAAATGTAGTCAATATTTAGCAAATCTACGCAAAATTGACATATATATTAGTCATATCGTTCGGAGACACCTTTACAAGCTACATTAAAAAAAAAAAACAGTTTCATTTTTATAAGTTACAAGTTTTATAAGATTCTGTAATACGATTGGATATTGCTCTTAATTAATTATTGCTCTTAATTAATTTTCATTGAATCTAAGACTCGGAATATAAGATGACTCCAATATAAGATTAACTTTAATCTCGGTTCAATTTTTCTAATTTTAACAATTAAAAAAAATATTAAATTAAATCGAGATTGAAGTTGTAAAGCTGCTTTTTCTGGTGAATTCATTGTTTTATGAAACAATGTAAGAAAATACTTCTCTTGAATTAAAAATTAAATTCTTAGCATATTTTCGAGTAATTGGAAAATTGATTCAAATCGTCATTAAAGATTATTGTCGCAATGTTAATATTAATGATGTCGAGTATTTAGCAGATCTTCGTCTTATGAGAGATTATCAGTCTTTTAATAGTGTTATGCATTAGTTCTTTAGAATAATGCGAACCCGTAAAACATGATGCCTTATGATGATTCTAGAGTTCCCCCTTACAAGTCGTTGAAAAGCAGGGGAAAAAAAAGAGAAGGCGAGTTCTTTAATGAGTAGGCGATTCGTGGAAGTATAACCCAGTTACGGTGTACGCAAGTTGAATTCCACAATCCTTCGGAGGTGTCGGGAGAATCTATGAAGATTTTCTCTTCTGCAATAAAAAAAAAGGATCGTAACGCGAACTATATAAACTGCGATAATAGAATGCCACGTATGATAATGATCAATTCAAGTTATCTTTTCTCAGAAGCGGTCGCTGATTGTCAGAAGAAGCCTCGCTATTTTAAAGATATGCTTTATTATTGCGAAAGTGCGGCTCGCTTCACGCGAATCACACAATTTTCTTAGGATGTACTTTTCTGGAGGGTGAATAATGCATGATTGCGCAATCGCTCGAAGAGAATAAGATCTGCATTAATCGAAATTAACAGAATAATAAATGCAAGAAAAATATATTTCTCATTAACCTATAAAGAAAAGCAGAATTATTTTTTCTATTAGAAGAAAGGGTTATCTCACACTAATTATATGAAGACTGAATTTTGATGGAATGAATTAATTTTCACATATAAATATAAATGTATAATATAATTTATATGATGAACAAAAGAAAGACATAAAATTCGATAATAAACAATTTTTTAGTATGGTGTACCAAAGATATAAAACTTGTGCTCACAAAGCTATATATTATATGTGAAAACTAATTCATTTCATCAGAGCATTTTCTATATAATTAATGCAGGGTTCCTTGCTAGAACTATATTTAATTAATTGTAAATTGTAAATTGTAAATATAATATCATAATTACAATGATATTTAATGCGTTAATAAAAATATACTATATTCTGAGATACAAAAGAGATACTTTTTTTACAAGTGTCTTATGAAATAAATATTTTCCTACGTTATTCAAATTCAACAGAAAAAGCAGCTTTACAACTGTTGTAAGATTCTTTAATGTAATTAATGTCCATTTTCACCACTGAAGATTAATTTTAATTTTGGTTCAATTTACTTTATCTTTATTTTTTTATAATTCTAATAATTAGAAATATAGAAGTAAAAAAAATAATTAGTAACGTACAGAACAGAAAGAGAATATATCTTTATGTTATGTTTACATTATGATCGTTTATTATTTTGATTCTGAATCTCTTATTATGATTTAGGAAACATACACATTTACGATGGGAAATCCTATTTCATTCAGGATCCTGTCATTATCCTCCCGTGACCGCGTTCCTTTCGTCGATTGCATTTTAATCGCCTTTCCGGGCGAGATCGTCAACGCGCGTAAATCGCAAATCCCGCTCGCACGGCGGAAGCTGGAACGAATGACGGAGGCAGACAACAGACACATGCACACACAGAACATCTAGAGAAGAGACACACGGGGACACAGCAAAACACACAGAACGCTCGTTCCGCCCGGGGAAAAAGCCGCGGCGAGCATAATGGATATCTTTATTATCGGAGCCGCGAGTCGCCGAGACTCCGGCAAAGTCGACCATGACGGCGACGTCTCTCAACCCTGACTCGGAGAAGTCCAATTGGTCCCGCCGTCCCCCTCGCGACATAAATATTGATGAAAACGATGCGTTTATACGCGAACGACAAGTCCATCCGCGGTTAAAAAGCTGGAAGATTTATCGGGACGCGGCCTCCCGACGACAGCCATTTCCGAGCGGATCGTACATCAAGTTCGAATTCGAATCGTTTTCGTGCTGAGTTTTGGTTCGATTTCAATTCATAGCTGCGAATCTTAAGTCTATTCTACAATAGTCGTAAGCGTAATTGTAAGTATTGACCAGTCAAGTTGAATGTGAGGAGAATATTTGTGATGACTGTGATTGGTCAATTCTTACAACTCTAATCACTTAGGCCGGAATTGAAGATTGAAAGTTTGAAGTTGATGATCAATCAGATCAAAAGGAGCCAAAAGTTCTTTGTCCTCATTGGTAAAATTTTAATCTTTAATCTTTAATCTCAATCTTCAATGTATAGTCTGATTTCGGCCTTACAGTTGCACTTACAGCTATTGTAGAATAGACATTATATTCAACGTATCTCTCCTTTACACATGTAAATTAGTCCTTATTATTTGTACATACACTTTTTGTCTTTCGCCAAACTCATCCCATGTATTATCATTAACTTATAAAAACTTATTACTTGAATTGGTACGTACATACTAAATAAATTCATAATGTCAAATTATGCTCAATTTAAGTTATTTTTATATATTTATATTTTTATAAGTTATTACTGTTTATAAGTTATTACCTAGTATGTCGTTAATTTGACTAAAACAATTAAGTTAAACAATTTACTTCAAGAAAATGTATTATATTTGATACAAATTTGATTCAATTTAAGTAAAAAATGCAAACCAATGTAAGCTGGATGATAGTGTGTAAAATTTGTGTGTATTATTAATAATATTTCACAATTACATAATTGATGTTTCGATCATAATTTGGGTCATCCTCAGTGAAACAAATTTTTTATTTACAATGCATACATTTGTGGACTCTGTCATGAAACTAACCACAGAAATTAATTACATTTTGACATACTTGCAGGAAGTTAAAAATAACAAAATGTTATTTAACTTAAAGAGATTGGATTACCATTGCTCCTTTCATATATTTAACAGAGTATTCTGTTCTTTATCAAACTTTCGTACCATCGCATCATCTATTTAAATAAACTTGTCTTAATTTTGTATTATTATATAGTATTATTATATTTAGTTTTTGTTAAAATTTTTTCGTATTAGTGCATTATGTTAGTGTCACGTAATGTAATTCTCTCTTTTTTTTGTTTATTCTTTATTAGCTATGCTTTATATCCTTAGAGGCTTGTCTTAGAATATCAATAAACGTTTTATCAATCCATCTATCTACCTTTATTTTATTTCCGAGAGAGATCTATTCTAGCCGTCGCAACACTTCTCGCGCGTGTGACTTTTGTTGCAAACCGGTTTAAAGCGCACTCGGATCGTTCAGTTGCATCAGTTTTGACTTCAACGTCCGAGATTCGGAGACTGTTGCATTTGTCCATTGTCCACCATCCACCGCAACTCCGACGATAGAAACGCAGAGAGACCAATCAACGTCTACAATTCAAACTAAAAATGGTATAAGCGCCTTATGACCGCTTCTCGTATTCTTCTGCGATCGTCTCGGGGCTTCTCGTCCCTAGCGGTCACGAGCGCTTAATTACGGCATCGTGTCGAGGCGATGACGATTACTATTGTAGCGTTGCAATTGTACAATTGTAGGATCGCAGACAAATCAATAGTTACAAAGGCTCTCTAAGAATTGGCTCGGGGTTTCGAGTTTTACAAATCCCGCTGTCCTAAGCGGCAAATCACGACAACGGAGTCCCCTTGGGATTCAAGGGTTCGCTCACCTAAGAGAATCGCGTAAACGTCTTCCCTTCGGCCGGTTGTCCCATTTCTTCTTTCTTCTCTTCCTCTTTCTCCCCCTTCCACTTTTTTTCCCCTAGCCATTCGCTACCGACAATGGATACTCATCTGAATTTATAACGAATGCTAGTAATATTCAATTTTTTGATGGCGCACAAATTAGAGGCTCTCTCGCCAATGGTGCAGAAGGCAATGAGAAAGAATGGCCAATGACACAGTGAATAGAGAGAAGAGCCGATCGCTGAAAAGGAACTGGCATCGTCGATGCATCGCTCGTGAGCGTTTCCATTTTTCTGCCAGCCTTTTGCGGCCTCCTCCTCCTCCTAATTCTCGCTACCGTGCCACCGTCTATCTTATTTCAACGAGCACGCTTCCTTTCATCCCGGGCATACTACTCTTCGCCCTGGCACAATGCCGCCGGCATTAGATGGGGATAATAATATGGCAGTATCACTCGACACCCTGGACTAAGAGGAATCTTTCTCTTTTTCTCCTTCCTTCCTTTCGTCATCTTTATCGTTCTCATTCCCATTTTACTCTCCTCTTTTCGTTCCTCCTCTTCTTCGTCCTCTCATCCTCACCGAATGAGGCGGAATTCGTCCTCATCGGCTCTCACGCCTCGTCGTTCCTTTTTCGATCTCGTCACGCGTCCCGCATGCGGTTTCGTCCTCCTTGTATTTGGCGGGCCGTCGTCACGGTGGTTTCTGAGATAATTCTCGATACACACGGCACACAGATCTCCGTAATTCTTGGCGCGTTTCATTCGCCGCCTCATGGCTTACCTCGTGTCTCGTCCCTTCGATCATCTCGCGTTCTTTTTCGGCTCGCGACATTACATTTTGTTTGTTTAAGGATGGGCAACCGTGTGCGGTCGAGGTGACGAGCGCTCGCCAAAGGATGGAAAGTTAATTCCGTCCGGCTCAGGAATCGCTCGGGAGCAGACGATACGATTAGAAGTCTTTGCGTGCTATGGATGGGCGTTATACTATGAATAGTGCGTACATGAGAGCACGTGTCTAAGCGCGCGCTATGGTCGCTGCAATTTATGGTTTTGATATCTACACGCAGCGATCACGAATTGTGCAATTTTAAGTGGAGAAAGATTATCGGGTATACTATGCAATACTATTGTACTATGAACAAAATCGCACACATTCAATTAACACGACAATATCATGTATTATTAATTTAGTTTTATACTGCAAATAATAATGGATTTAATAATGGATTTAGTTTCAAAAAACCTCCATTTTTCTAGGCATCTATAATAAACTACAATTTTTAGTAAGCTTAAAAAAATGATTTCATCATGTAATTTCTTAACTATCCACTAATCGATATATTTACTTTACATGATATACTTAGAATGTAGACAAATAACATATCAAATTAGATTTTGTAGATTTTGTCAAAAAGTTTATCTATAGACCATGCAGAGAAAAATTGTTTAAATTAAAAGAAATTGTTTCTTTCGTTGATTTTTTTTTAAGTTGAAGTGAAAATGAGAAAAATAAAAATTTACTTGATATAAAAAAATATTATTCAAATAAAAAAAAATTCATTTGATTTCAAGAAATGACGTTTAAATCAACGAAACATTTTTGATTCAAACAAATTTTTTTTTAATTAAAGAAAAACTTTTCTCTGTATCGTGATAATTAAATGCTTAAGTTAATTAATAAATTTGGCTACCCGCATAATTTTCAAATGTTCTTTATGATTAATTCTTTGATTATGAATATATAAACGTATACCGTAATACATGCAAAG
Organism: Atta colombica; assembly: GCF_001594045.1. Lineage (NCBI taxonomy): Eukaryota > Metazoa > Arthropoda > Insecta > Hymenoptera > Formicidae > Atta > Atta colombica. The sequence continues at coordinate 210,504 of NW_017259234.1, read as the reverse complement.
AACAATTTTGCTAAAAATTTAACTAGGTATGATCTAAAAATAATTTTGTTGGACCATTAAAATAATTAGTAGAAAGAATGATTTTGCTGAGGTCTAAAAATTTAACCAGCTACTGATCTGAAAATAATTACGATTGTCAAAATAATTACGGAAAATGATTGCTGGAATATCAGAATATTTTGTAGTATTACTCATGGTTGAGATTCCTGCTAATTTTATTTTCATTATTTTGATGGCCCAACAAAATTATTTTCAGATCTATATCTAACTAAATTTTTAGATATTTCAGCAAAACCATTCTTTTCGTGTACGAATACGAGAATTGTTTCCGAACTTCAAAGTTTGCTACGTTGAAATTTACGATTCTTATTTTTTTTCTTTTCGAATTTGTTTTTTTCTATCACATACATTCACCTGTATGCCGACAAATGATGATTATCAGTAAAAAATCAGGACCACCGCGGATGCGAATTAACTTACCGAATAATTCGCTTCGCTGCGTCGAATGTAGGAGAATAATCGCGGACAAATGCGCAATAAAAGATTCGCGTATAGTGTGTACCGCGACGGCAAATCTGGTTTCATGCTCGTCGCAGCCGGTCGCGCAACGTAAGGATTAATTTATTTCGTCGTACGTCTCTTCATCCACCGCGGGGACACTTCGCGGTGGCTCTCGCTTTGACAACAACAGTCGCTATTATTAATTATAGCCAGGACCGGCTTGGGAAGTCGAGTCTTGTTCGCGAATAACATCGGAAATGGCAGAATTTTGCTTTTTTCTTATAAGAATTATTTAATTCCTATAAAAATATACTGATAAATGCGAAAAAGGAAAAGTACACTGACAAACAAATTTGCTGCATTTTAGTAAATATTTGAATAGTACTAATGAAATATTTATTAAAAGTATATTAAAAATATATATTTATTTATTTTAAATATAATCTTTTATTTTGAATAAATATTTATTATGAATAAATATTTTATTAATACTACTATTCAAAAATATTTAATAAAATAGAGTAAATTTTTCTTCAGTGTAGCTTAATTTTTATTTACCTTTTAATCAATTATTTGCATCTAATTTACTGATGTAATTATTATGTATAATGATTATATTCATTAATTATTGCAAAGAAGTTTTTTGTTTTGATATGTCTAACTGCGATAAAAGGTTAATCTACTTTGTAAACTTTGCTTTTTACCTCTCGCTTTTTTCTGTATCTTATATCCTATTTCTTCATTATCTGTCGCTTAAGATAAAAGTTGAACTTCGGAAGAGATTGCAAACACGATAAAATAATCACGAAAAGAGGAAAGCAATGGAAAGCATGAGGTAAAAGCAAGATCAGGAAGCAAAGAGCATAATTAATAGACTAGAATAATTATAATTATCAAAGTGACTTAAATCGACAAAACTATCAGATTTTGATTCAAGCGTTTTTACTATTTCGCTAGTTACGATCCTGAGTTAGACAACTGTTTTCTTACCAGTGGACTTACTCGCGGACCTACAAGCATCGCTAGACATCATCGGGAACATTTAACGGCTGTAACTACTCTTAATCGCGCGTAACTTATCCGCGTGAAACCGAGGAAGCCATCCTCGGTGGGGCGTCGCGGTTAAACCTACCAAGAAACCATACGTAGATGTGGATGAGTGTTAATGAATTATAGCTCCAGAGTTCTCCACGCTGGAATATGACAATATAATTAGTAAAGTCAGCGATTTCTTACTAGATATTAGATAATATGAATAACTCGAAAAGTATCTTTGTCTTTCTTTCGGATGTCGACGAACATATAAGGTGTCTTTGATTTTGACAAACAGATTTATTGTATTAAATTCGTACAGTGAATAAAAATCGAAATTAAAAAAAATTGAGTCCATTTTTCAAGAAAATTATTTTGTATTTTAATACATTATACTTACTTAATATATTGTATCTTTATGATATATTGTATCTTAATATATTGTATCTTTATGATTCTCAAAATTAAACAATAAAATAATAAAGACATATGAATAAAATGTGGTAATTGATGCATAATAATATTGTATCAATATTGTATATTATTCCTTACTAACGAATATAAATTTTGATTCTTTTTTGAGTCTTCATCAGCCAGATGCGTTCAATATAATTGATAATATTGTAAGGCACAATATACAATATTGAATATGCATCAATTATCGCGTTTTACACTCATATGCTTTCATTATTTCATTAATTGCTTATTTAGTTTGATTGTAATGCCATGATGTCGAACAGTGGCTATAGATCTGTTTTCTATGGCTGAACTAGTGTATAGGCTTTTGGAACTTAAAGTAAGATAGGTACATATTTTTTATATTTGATAAAAGCGAGAAAGAAAGTTTTAGGATTATCTAGTGCAGGAATAAAAAATAAATCTAATATTGCGAAAACAACGGAAAGCTACTGCATGATAGAGCTGTTTTATTAACTCTTTTACTTCATGTAATTTTTTGCGTAAAATTAGCCTTATATAAAACGACCAGATTTCGCAGATGAAGCTTCGACGAAATTATATTTTTAATGAATAACGAAGAGAGAGAAAAGAGAGACTACGGGAAGGGTGATTTATAGAGTTTCTCGCGCGCTCCATTCGGAAAAGAAAGACGTTCGTAACGGCATCTTTGACAATAACGGTCGTGGATATCAGCTATGCGACTGCTTTTGCATCGCACACGCGGTCTATCCGTAATCTGCGGGAATCGTTTGAGCCGTTGCCCTAATCGCCCCTCGAACCATCCTTAATTGCTTATGTATCCTTTAGGTACAGAAAAGCGTGACAGCTCGACTTATCTAAATAATTATTGGTAAGTAACGGGATGTCCGTTTTCCGCAGCGTCATGCCGCATATGATCTTTCCAATGATAATTCGATAGTGCTCCTGAATGGCTTCTTAAGTTATCTTCGTCATCGATATTCTATCTGTCAGTCGTAAGATATTTATTCTAAGTTGTATCCTCGTAATTAATTTTCTTAATATTTCTTTATTATTTTCTTTGTATTTTTACGTTTAACCCTCGCCTTAGAAACGGACCGATTGTTCAAAGGATGAGTGTCTTCGTTCGAGGAGACGAAGTAGAGCGCGTTTACAGGAATGCGCCATTAACAAATGCGAGGGGCTTTACGAGGGTCATTAATGCTGCCGATATTTCATTGCGGTGTAAGCCGTAAGCGCGTGTATTATTGCGGGATATTTTGCGATGTATAGCCACCTTCCATAAGTCATCGGAACAATGCCTTCGTGGTCATGTACGTAGGTATTATTTTGCTCCACGTTCCTCCCCCCGCGCACGCTCGAATATGATCTATGCGCACGAATCTCGTACACACACACACGTCGAATTGTGTCAATTTTATTTTCAAATCAGGAAAGATGTTAAATTTTCGCGCTTTCTTGGTATACATCAGCAATACGAATTTAATGAATGATTGACGATAAAACCAAAGAACAATACATAAATAGAATATACAATATATAAAAATTATATATTTTTTTATACTTATTTTTTTGTTGTTTCAAGAGATTTCTTTGTTATATCAATTTATTCATATGCACAATTAATTCGTTACAAGAACACATATTTTTTAACATTAAAGGAACATATGGAATTCACTAAAGTTTTTTATTATAAAAGTTTTAAAATTTTCAATTATACAGAGTGTCCCGAAATTCGAGGGTAATATTATTGCAGCATAAAACTTGAAAAGTTAAGTAATAGAAATGTAAGCTATTCCTTTTTTCGAAAAATTATTTTTTTAAGTATAAACGTTTAAAGTTTAATTAATCATATACTTTGGTTAAAGTTTTTAAGTAAATGAAAACGGCATAAAAATCTTATTCTGGAAAAGGAAAATAAAAAATATTGTTCAGAAGTCTTAAAGTTCATTATTTACATCTTTCTCTCTCTCTCTTTCTCTCTCTCTCTTTCTCTCTCTCTCTCTCTCTCTCTCTCTCTCTCTCTCTCTCTCTCTCATAAGAGTACAAATAATTTAAATACAATAAATTTAACTCTATATATGTTAATAAAAAATATAACTATAAAGATAAACTTGGTTTGTTTCAAACACTCCACCTGCTTACTTAAACGGTAAAAAATTCTCTATTCGTAAGATGCATGCAGTGGTAGTGTTTTATATTTAACTACTGCACATCACATGGACAGATGACTTTTTAACCGCTTATAAATGTGATTAGTCATACTTTAAACGTTTATACTTACAAAACTATTTTACGGACAAAAATGACTTACACTTAATTCATGAAGTTTCATAAATTACAATTTCATAAAATTTTACAAGCAATAATATTACGTTTAAATTTTGGGATACCTTGTATAAAAAATTGCAACATTTGAACGTTGCATATATATATTTTGTATTTCCCCTTTTTCTTTGTTTTATTGCTTCATTATTCGTGAGTTTTTCTTCTTCTGTGTGAATAAGATATTTTATGTCTGTTTCTTATACGCAACTGTTAAATTCTTCAAGATGATAGTAGTATCGTTAACCATAATATATCATCAGTCCATCATTATATTATATGACATTTGTCTAGTAAGCTTTATAGTAGCAGTATTGCTGATGCTTCACCTTTTGTATATTCTCATACTTGTATATTTTGATGTAATTCTATAAGAGTACACGATTAATTAAATTAAATTAAATATAATAATTAACTTACGTGAATAAAACAAAATTATATGAATGATATGAAGATTGTGAAATATAAAATTATTTTTCAAATCATTATACTATTTATAAATTAGGAAAATATCTAAGAATCCTTATATTACAAATTAAACATCATGCAAGATTATCAATATGTACACATGGAAAGAACGATTTTTGTTAAAGTTTTGCTAAAAATTTGCTTACATACAATCTGAAAATAATCTTGTATGAACCATCAAAATAAATATGTAGGCTGCTTAAATTACTTGTTAGAATGTTACAACTCTTTCGCTGTATTGTCATTCACGATTAAGTGTTCTACACAATTATTTTGATCGTCTAATAAAATTATTATTGTATCCTGCTAAATTTTTAGATACTTTAGTAAAATCGTTCTTTTCTTGTAATATTATGTTTCATTATTTGTAAAATTGTTTGCTCCGATTAGTTAACTTGTTATTAAAATTGTTGAATTTTGTTACTCGTTTTTACAAAATATTTTACTGTATATAAAATCAAGTTTCACATATATTTTTCCTCTAAGAACCAAGCATTGTGGATACATGACGAGTCAAGTAACGCAAGAAAGTAATAAGAAAGTAAAGGAAGAGTGAGGGAAACAGAGAGAAAGAGGAATGGGGAAAATATATCTTGTTTCGGACAAGATACAGCGCGCACCTGCGTCGAAATAAATTATGGAGTTATCGCAATAGTTAATCCGTCAGTTAAGCACGCTGACCTTACACTGTCTTTCGTCGCAAATCACCAAGCAGGACATACCCTTAATCGATTTTACATACGGGGGAAAATTAACAAACGGAATGCTGGTGCGAACGAACGAGTGTGGTCTCGTGTACATCGTGCACATCTCGTACTTATTTTCGAATAATAGTTCTACGTTGCGATAACGCTGGTCGAGGTGGTAATTACGAAGGTAATCAGTGAAAAGTCACTAGGACAAGAGCTGCCTTCAAATCTCTAACGAGATTTCCATTGCTACTATACATCCTTCGATAAAATACATACATCGTCACGAATAAAGCTTACTAAATATCACTTGCCCAAGGAATATCAAAGAAAACCAATGTCGTTAACGCTAACAAGAATTGTAGAGATATCATGATTTTAACAATGTTTTCACGTAGCTTGATTTACATCCGTGAGAAATAAACGAAATATAAAAATATTTAAATAAATAAAAATTTTGACAATAGATATGTATTTAAGTAAATTCTTTATCTTTTTCGGTCGTCACAAATTTATTGAACGTCTCTTTTTTTCACGATAATCCCTTAATGACCGCCGTTAATAATTACATCGTCGGCTGGAGCTTCTTTTTTTTTTCTCGTCATCCTCTCTGCGACTACGTATAACTCATCCAGCGCGTAGCAGGGCGGAGATGCAATGCTAGAAACATGAATCATTGTCTGGACGTAGGTACTGTTATCACTTTATTTCTACCGTGCGTTAATTAATGCCCGGCAATCTTGTGAAATCATTGCCGGGGCAACGGCCTTGCAGCCTTACTCGCTTCATCACTGTTTCGTCGGTTCTTAACGCCGTCGGATTCGATTAATTTTCGTACTAATAAAAAAAAAAGGAGAAGATAGCGTATATACGTCTTAATTCGCGATGTCCCATTTTTACTAATTTATCTTCGAAAAGTTAAATGTTGAGACAGAAGTCATTTGTAACGTCGATTAAGATGAATCAGGGATACATAATCCACGTGATGAAGATTTAATTATTCGCATAAATTTTGTCTGTGCCACGACTTAATTCGGCACGAAGTGAATATTTAAATCCTTATATAGTCTTCCTCATTAATAAATCTATTCAATGTAAAAATAAAATGCGTACAGTAAAATATTATTACTCGCGTTATGTAATAAATTGTGAATAACACGTATTTAGAAATGATTATTACATACGTATATATAGAATTATTACATACGTAATAAGTTGTGCAAATATTAAGTTAAATATTATGTCAAGCGCGCGCATGCGTTAAATTTTCTTTCTTCCGTCTTTCGTATCTCTAAGAATTTTCATCATGTTTTTGCGAGGAAAGTTACTCTTTACCGGTGAAAATATTCCGCGCAGCGCCGATGTACCGAGCGGTTATAGTACATCAGACTGTTGACGTTCATAATACTCACAGAAGATACGTCCGGGTTCGCCGAGTCATATATCACGAGTGGCGAGCTCTCGTAAGCAGGCAGAAGAAGCACGATGAAGGTGGATAAATGTAGCCTTTTACAACGTTACGTATTTTCTTTGCCTCCCAAGGAACCGTCGTAGTGCACCGCTGCAATTTTTATTATGTGACTTATAAGTTTTTTACTATGTTTATGTACCCCTACAATCAACTTAAACTGTTTTTGCTATTCGTTGTAATATTTGTATAGTTACAGAAATGGAAAACACAAAACAAGATAATAATAGTTAAATAGTGAATATAATAGTCATTGTTATTAGTACTGTTATTACAAGCAATATTATTACTGTTAGTATTATTACTACAATTATTGTTCAATTGTTATTAGAGATGTCATTCTGGACATCTATCATGGAACAAGTCAGAATAATTCCGATCGGAATTATTCTGTTTTCTCTAGAAAATACAATAGAATTCTCTCTAGGAAATAATTATTTCAATCGGAATCTATTCCCAATAATTCCATAATATGTACTCTGTTACATTGTTTAAATTTTCACCGAAGTATTACAATACGTGCTTTTTTCGCGCTGAATATGATGACAAAATTGAGAATAGTTTTGTCAGAGTTTTGAAATAAATTTGAATAAAATGAGAGTTAAAAGTAACTTATTTTCTGACACTTTAAAGAGAAAAAAGTAATTCTTTGAATTGCGATACATCAGAAGTACAAAATTCAAATAAACATAATTTGAAAATAAGATAAGTCATATAATCATGAATTAACATTAATTTGAAATAGATTTTTAGAGATCCTAGATTTTTTGTTTTGCCATAAAAAATATTGAAAATTGTAAAAAAAAAAAAACACCATTTCAGCACATTTTAACCCAATTTACTCAAAATCCTAACGTATTATGCAAATTCTAATGACAGTATCGTGTTCAATGAAAAAAAATTTCAATATTTACTGCTATAGCATTTAGAAGAGAAAAAATTTTTTGTCGAACAGTGTTATTATTTTCTTCTAACTCTAAAATTGCAGTGCATTTTTACTACACAGCGTAGAATTGTAAGATTTTGGTACTCGCGAGATGTTCCCGTGAATCAAGGCAAATTTCGGTGAGCCGGGCGTGAACATGTGCGGGCAATGATCATTACCGTGTAACGACGGGACCGATAATCGATCGGGGCCGCGATCGATCGGCAAACAACACTGTGTGCGCAGGCGGCGCTCGCACCTCCGCGGTGCGCCGGGCACCCACCCCGGTCGTTAGGTTAAATTAAGTGGTTACACTTTGTTTGATCGGGGCCCTACGGAGGCCCGAATTAAGTTGTTATCGCGAATTAGCTGATTATACCGAGCGGCGGTGAGAGGTGTCGGTTTGATTTGTTGTTCGCGAAACATCACCGTGCCGCGCCGGTTTGTTTATATCGCCACGCCCCGCACCCCTTCCGCGTGTAGCTTCCAGGTCACTTATGGCTTGACCCCGAAAATAAGCCGTGTCGATAGCTGAATCGTTCTGACCTGGTCCCACTTCGCTGTGTGACCCTTTGCTCACAGCTTTTGCTTCTCGCACGGAGCCCTTAATTGGGACGGATTTTAATAGCGAGCGATCATAACGAATTATCTTCCATGGTGAACCGACGGACGTGCAAAATTGCAAGCCCGATGTTTTGGCGCGGATAAATCAAAATTTTTCTTTCGTTCACAGTCGCAGTAAAACTCGAAGAAGATTCAAAAAAAGATTTAACCCTCTTTCTGTATTGGATTATCTTGTAATCGACATTAAAATTTTTTACAACTTATAACATATGTATATGTGATATATTTTAAAAAAAGAACCTATATGACACACATCTTCCTTTAAATTTTAGACCACCGGGCATTTTAATTCTTAGTATTATAAATATTATAAAAATAGTATCTGTAAATATTACATATATTTTAGTCTTTTAAGTACTTGCAATTTACTATCATTGCTCATAAAAAGTAATTTTCAGAGATATATTTCTAATTCTGAAAAAATTTTATTAAATTATGGAAAGTCAATTTTATTAAGTATCTAAAAATTTAAGTAAATGCAAAGCTGAAAATAATTTTGTTAAATTGTTAAAATAATTATGTATAAATATAGAAAAAAATAATTATGTTAAAGTATCTAAAAATTTAGTTAGATGCAGAAAATAATTTTTTTGACCAAGATGATTATGTTGGAATCTCAAGCAAGATGAGCAATGTTGCAAAAAGTTTTGACATTCCAAAAGTTTTGGTAACCAGTTTGAGTATCCTACAATTATTTGGATAATCCAAATAAAATTAATTTCAGATCTGTAGCTAAATTTTTAGATATTTCAGTAACCGTCCTTTCCGTGAATGTATTAAATCGCAACGCGTTTTCTACGTGGGATCGCGAGTATTCGTACACCAAGAATCTCGATTTAATGCACCATCATGGATTCGAGATAGAAAAGGGGCTCAAGATACGAGCCAAAGAGAAGAGGAAAGAACGGCTGCGAAAGAGACACGAGGAAAGACGAGAGAAGGCTAAAGGACGTGAGGCGCCCGCGCGAGGAGTGGAAAGGGCGCCCCACGCTATTTTCCACGAAAATTATAGCCATCTATGCGCGTAATCCTCTTTATAGCCGCGTTGTATCAAATTATAACTGCAGCGGCGCGCGCACTTTCAGCGCTGTCTCCCTTCATCCTTTCTCTGCAAGTACCGGGCCCTTCGTGGACCTCGTCGCGTCTCCCCGATACCACCACTTCTCACAATGCTCGTTTTTCCCTTTTTCGCTGGCGCTCGTCCCCGAAGCCTCGTAAAACGGCACACAACATTCCGCCAATCATCGCATCTCGGCGAAACGCGTAATCCCTACGACCTCTGGACCGCGACCTAAAGCCGAACCTGGGACAACGGCTCCTCAATCCACGGCGATAAATCGATAAGTCATCATCAGTCAATCAGAAAAGACTTAGTCGCGGTTACGCCATTTGTCTCACAATAAGATCATTATCGATTAAATATCAACTTAGCATGTTTTCGCTTTTTTTTAAAATTATAAATAAAAATGTTCTTTTTTTAAATTATAACTAATAAAGTAAGCAATAATTATTTTAGGAATTCCTGTAAATTAATGCCGCACAGAAATCTATTTCTGCCCTTTCTTCTCATCTGCGAGAAAGACAAAATTCATCTCTAATATGAAACGTTTGAAGTAATCAGACTTGCTCTCTAAATTTCTTGTAATCTTGGAAATCTCACTTTAAAAGAATTAAAATGCTGTCACTACTGAAAAAGAGTGAAAACATGCACTTTTGAATAAGAGCGGCATGAAATTCATTCCAAAGGAAAGAAATCTCACTTCCTTTTTTGAAGTGAATCTCTTCAAAAAAACTTTTGAAACACTTCAAAAGTATGAAATCTTACTTAAAAAAAAAGTGTAAAAATCAACTACTCTTATTCAAGAATTCAAATTTTTCACTCTTTTTCAATAACGACAGTGTTTTAATTCTTTTGGAATGAGATTTTACTCCAAGAAATTTATAGAGTAAGAGTCTTCTTTTCAATTTTTGTATTGCACTGTTAAATTTATAATGTCCAATTGTACTCTATTTGAATTATTTTTAATAATTTCTATAGTCGCCACTATGCAATATATCGTTAATTTGACTAAAACAATGAAATCAAATAATTCAAGAAAATGTATTGAAGATTTAAATCTAGTTTATTATTTATTGAATACATACATTAATGGAAATGATGTTTTATGATTTGAAACCACAAAAATGGATTTATATTTTAATAAACATAAAAATAACAAAATGTTATTTGATTCAAAGGAGTGTTACTACAATACTGAATACAGTAAGAGGAAACGAAAAATCTCAATTATGATGAGTTGATCGATCAATGATTTTAAGCAACTGTGTCAAATGAACTATATTGAATGTAAAAGTAATTTGCAAATGGTTGTGTAATAAATGACATAGAATAATCACATTACTTCAGAATACATTGGTCCACATTATTTCGGAACAAGCAATGCTGGTTGCAACGCTCTGCCAATTTGATAATCGCAGAATCAAGCCGATCTCCTAATAATTCATCGTTTTAATAACTTTACTGTTAGCAGAGTTCTATGACAATTTAAAAGCAGCATTAATACTGCGTAAAAATAAAACATGATAGAAAAGTGTAACAATAAATGAAACCTTCCACTAATCAATCTCGAAAAATGAACAAAACCAAATTTTTATCTGGACAAATGCAGAATATTTTTTAAAAGAGATCCTTTTTTTTAATATTTGACATTAATTCGGCAATGAGAAAGTCCAATTAGTTTCGTTTTAAAATCGCTAAGTAAATTATTCTAGGTAACTGCGACTTTACATGTATTACGACGATGGTTGATGTGTTCGTGAAGGTCGCTGCAATACTTCAAGGTTGCTATCGAAGTAAGATCGATCATTCGACGGAAATCATGACGATGAGGATTAACGGGATAGCAGGAAGTGTGCATAATCACAAAAATTAATTACGGATAATTGAATGGGACGCAGGCAAATATTAGATGCATGTTTGACTTTTTTAGTAGATAGGTAGATTCTCTCAAGGCACATGAAGCGCATCACTTCTTGGCGGATGATAGTCGACGGGAAGGATATTACACGCCGCGATGTCGTAAAACGCTATTAGAAAAATCACTTTTATGCGTATATTGACATGTACGTGCGTGATCGCACTATAAAACGCGCGACGCGCCGCATTTTCAAGATTCCGCAATTTTCGCGGTTCACACTTGCGATGCTACATAACAGGCAATTATTCCGATGGCTCGTGCAAGGAATATTTAAATTTGACACAATAATCTATGTATCTATAATAGTACTAATTCAACATTTGCTAATTGTTAAATTAATTGGAATTTAATAATTAGCGAATTTTGAAACACGCAACTATACTAATATTTAAGTTTCCCAGCACACTATAGAATTGTCCTTCATTTTATATATCAGGAATAGAATTATATTTCAGATATTTTTAATGTAATGTTTACCTGTTCAGTAATTATTTCTTCATTTTATTAAAATATTAAATGATTAATTTTAGTAATACCGTAATTAAAATAATTAATAAAATATTTTTAGTTATAATAAAAATAAAAATTAAACTCTGACAAAATTTTTTAATTTGAAATAACAGTTAATCACTCGACAGATTAATTAACGGCTCGTCGGAAGTCGAAAGAAAATAGCGCAAGTTATCCAGGATAATCGGCTTGAACGATCGCAAGAGATGAATCCTTAAAGCGAACATCCGTTGATCGTTAACCTTTAGTCAGCGTTATCTTCTGTAGCAATAAAGGCGTGGTAACGTTTACGATCTTTCATGAGAAAAGACTCAAGATAGATCGTTATTGCGTTGCGGAAAACTGTAGAATTGCTGATAACACGAATATTATATGTTTTTTTATTTCTTTTTTAATTAATTAATATGTGTCCTTGAATGATTAAATAATTTAAGTTCACAGAAAAGTCATTAATCAAAACTCGAAAATGATTAATCTTTTTATAACTCGTAAAGAGATCACGTACAATATGAGATATAATGCCAATGTGTAGATTGCAATTATCAAATTAGTGTACTACGATAATCACATTTTATATATCTACATAAATTTGAGATGAAAATTTACGTTAATCTTTATAATTGAACACTTCGAAGAGAGTATCAGGTATCAAAAATTGATCCAAAAAATATCGGACTCATAAATTTTCTTAGCACATTGTATTTAATGAAACCTCTTATTAATTTCACTTGCAATGTTTATACAATTCAGAAAGCGATCGTCAATTTATTCGAACGAAGTGCTATTTTTCTTGCCAGTATGCGAGAACAAATTACAGCGCAGAAGTTTAATTGCTGTGTTTCGGGTTTCGAGATGTACCAGGGGATTTAGTTCGAGAAGATCCTACCTTTCTTCCTCCTCTCTTCTACCACGTTTGTACCTCTCGCAATCTCGTACCACGAAAGGAGATTTCCTTGTAAAACGTTCTTCGTCGTTGGAATCTCAGAGTGCAGAAAAAGCTGCGACGGCGGACCGCGAGGACGTGCCAACCTGTAATTGTTCCTCGATGTAATTGTCCAGTTTCGCACCGGTTCGGTCCACCCAGCAGCCCTACGCGTTCCCCGAAGACTCCAGAAATTCATATAATTCTGTTACAATCGTGTGATACAGTTTTTTCCGTGAAATTATCTAATATTCTATGCTTGTATAACCATATTTGTTTGCTAATAAAATAGATGTGACAATTAATTCTAAAGTGGAATGCCAATTATTAAAATTTAATTTAAGAAAAAATGCAGTATTAATCAGATCAGCTTTTTTGGATCATGAAAAAGATTTGCCATAAGTATACTCAGGGTTTTATTTAAAGGGAGGGAGGGAGACAAAATTAGAGTCGAGACTCGGGAGAGAAGAACTTGTTTTATTTTTTTTATATTACTTTTTTTTTATATTACTATTTTTAATTAATTATATTACTATTTTTAATTAATTACTGCAGGTAAATCACAAAATCATATCTATTTAATTTACTAACTTTATGTTTCTCTTAAAATTATAAACTGAAAAAATTTAAATTTATAACACTCTTGGATTTTCAGAAAATATTTCTGTAACTTTCACCTCCAATTCTTTCTTCTTTTCTAAAATTATTTTTTTGTGAATACTCAGTCAGTTTAAGCGTTTTATTTTTGTTTTTTAATTGAATAGTTTCAAGATGAGATGTAAAGCGTAATTATAAGAAATAGGATCTGAGAGAGAAAAAAATAATATTGAAAGAAGGAGGATATATATCATTTATGAAGAGATTCGACATCAAGGAGTAAAGGAAGTAAATATTAAGAGAACATAATTATCTGAGTCAAGAAGCTCAAAAGTCGCGAAAAAGAAAGAGGTAAAAGGAATGAAATCGCGACAGAAAAGGGGAAAGAACGAGAAAAGGGATAAGATGGTCGGGGGTTTATTCTTCGGTACGGCTGGAATCCGAAATGTTCAGAGGGCGCGTTATCTTCTTGCGTCGCTTCTCGACAGCACCATTCGCGGATTCCACGATATCGTGGCGTGAGTGTATTAGTCTCTGTGAATACATGTGTACATACGTATACATAGATGCAAGCGAATAAGCTAGCACGTGCGAGATGATATACCTTCACATTTTCTACAAGCATGACGTGAAAGAAACACTTAAAAATAATTAAAAAGAAACATTTGCGTTCGTTTTTTTCACGTGTGCGATGTCTCTTTGTAATCTTATAAAAAATTCATGTAATTCTTGCAAGATTTCGATTTATTATTTATATTATATTGATTGAAACAGTTATTTTTGTTTAAAGAAAGTGATGTTAATAATAAATTAAAAAATTCTTTTTTTTTCACTTTATTCATAAAAAAACTTTAATAATTATTCATGTAATTTGTGTGAGATTTATACTAATTGAAATAATTATTTTTATTTTAGAAAAGTATAACGATAAATTCCATTTGTGAGGAATCGCAAATTATTTATAGGTATAACAAATATTTATTTTTTCTCGTACTCGCTACAAAAATTATTTGCAACAAATGCAAAATATTTGTCAAATATGCAAATTTGTTTACTATATAAATATTGAACAAATTTGACAATTAAATTTTTTAATCCCTTTCACGTTCATAACAAATCTTTTCCCTCTGTGCAGGGATAATTTTTGCGACGCGGTGTACTCAATGAGAATTCAGGAATCGAATATATATAGTGTTTCAATAATTAATTGTCCCTTAAGGGAATGGTAAAAAGGGCCGAATCTTCGCGCCGGATATCCTATAGGAGATTAAAGCTCCAACACTTCAGCTTTTTGTTCTTATTCATGAGAAAGAGATACAAAATTGAAAAGTGGCGACATTAATTAAGAGCTTGGCTTTTTATATTTGTCTATATCTATCTGCATCATTACTCGATATTTACGCTGTTTTTAACTTCCCAATACCATTAATTTAAGCTCGACAAATGAAGATATATTTCCATAATGTTATATTTTTATTAAACCCAAGATAAATTGATAATTTTCAGATGCGTAACCAGAAAAATATAATTTCGAATTCGATTGATTCAGCGTACAACCGGGAGTTGTAGACCAGAAAAGGTGAAAGGGAAAAGAGAAAAAGAGAAAGAAAGAAGGAAAGAAGAAAGAGAGTGCTGGATCCCGTAGCGGTAACGAGTCGAGACGGCCCGAGAACATCGGCGGTGCCACTTCAAAGCGAGAATCCCGCGC
The DNA here is from genome assembly GCF_001594045.1 of Atta colombica. NCBI lineage: Eukaryota > Metazoa > Arthropoda > Insecta > Hymenoptera > Formicidae > Atta > Atta colombica. Next base: position 195,319 of record NW_017259234.1, on the reverse strand, counting down.
AATCAGGCCCCCCCCCCTAGCCCTCCCGAGACACGTTTGAAAAACCGAGCGCGAGGGCACCATCGCGTTGTCCCCGCGCCTCTCGCGTGCCCTCTCGCAGCCTCGTGATCTCGGTCCAGAGCGACCGGAGCGAGAACGGAGATCGCCTCGCAATCGAGAGAGCAACCTCGTGACATCAACGCCGACGTATTACTGTGTTTTCTCATTCTCTCTTTTCCTATTGTTCCTTTCTGCAACTAACAATAATAACGTTTCTACCAATGTAGGTTAACTTTATAATTTCTTCATCTTTTTCTAATTCTTACAATCAGAAAAAATGAAGAGTTAATTGAATCAAGATTAAAATTAAATCATATTGATAGAAAGGGACACAAAAGTTACTACTCATGAAGACTAACTTTAATCTTGATTCAAGTCACTTTCATCTTTTTTTAGTATACATATAGATTGACTTTAATCTTGGTTCAACTTACTTTTCATCTTTTTCTAACTCCAAGAATTAAGAAAATGAAAAATAAATTTAAGTCGAGATTAAAGATAATCTAAACTGGTAAAAACAAGCATAAAACTTTTATTTATTGTATGTTTATTACCGTAAAACAAAGACTTCTCATTTTTTAACAATAAAATTTTTATTAAAGAAAATTTGTGTCGTTTTTGTGTTACTGAAACAATGTCAAATTAAAATAGTATAAAATTAGTATTCTTAATAGAATGTATTTCCTATGAGAATAAAATATATTTAATAACTATACAAAATTAATATTTGCTTGAAATATTTTTTCTCGATATTAATTACGCGATATTTACACAATCTGTTCGAGTTTGCGGCGCTCTAAAGTATTGTTAGAAAAGATGTAGAAATGAATTAATTAGTAGGATCATACGGCTCGCACGCGCCATGGTACATTAATAAATTACTTTCCGTTCTCTCTGATTCTCCTTCACATTTGCACTGCTCTGCGATAACTGTAAATGCGGAACGACGTCATTAGTAGCCACCGCGATGCACAGGTCCGCGCTTTTTTAATTGCTGCTTTCGGTCACGTGTGTCTAGGAAAATATCCACCGAGACAGTTACGAGTAATTACAGCCGTATAAAATATTACCGCTGTATTAAATGTGCTTGGATATAATTTAATGCATTTCTACCGTCAACGTAATAAATCCCCGCTTTAATGCCCTTTTCTTTTCTCTCGTATAAAATCCTCTTTTTATTCTAAGCTCTGAGATCTGCGCTTGTTGAATTAATCCTCGAAGGACCATCATATCGATATTGCAAAATCATGCTTCCTATTATTTTGTGGATTGATATTTTTTTTTCACGATAGTGAAAATTAAATTTTATTGATTGGAGATTGGTTTGATTTAATCGCTTGATAATCATGTCATCCGATGTTATCGAAAGCATTTTGTTGTAGATTGTTTAATAAGCGCAACTTGACCTTTTCTGAGTAAATTCTGTTATTGGTTTATAAGTTATTTAATTTTTTTTGTTTGCCTCGATTCTTATGTAAAATCACATTTTGTTATTTAATTATTTATTAAGATCGTAGCATTACAAATTAAATCAAATTTATTTATATATATCTATATTAATACAATTTGATAAGTATTATAAAAAAGTTTATTTTGATCCCTAATCATTTAAAAGTTATTTATTTAAGACAGCAAAATATAATTCTTTCATTACATAAAGATATTATTATATCAAATTATTTGTTGTTTTTTGCGCTTAGTTTCAGATGTACATGAAAAAGTGTTGAAAAAAAGTTAAAGTCTTAATACGTATTTCTTTATATAGTAGATACTAAATAAACATCTACTTACAGTAAATAAATATTTACTCAATATAAAGTGATAGTTAAATCAAATTAATGATTTTTGTATTAAATAAATATGTATTTATATTTAGTAAATATTTAATTAGAACTATTCAAACAAATATTTGTTAAAATTCAATATATTAAAAAAA
>NW_017259234.1:192439-193314 GCF_001594045.1 Atta colombica | reverse complement strand
ATATATATATATATATATATACTTGTATATACTTATATAACAAAAAAAAAAATAGCATCCGTACTTTAATTTTGTATAAAATATTGCTTTATTCGCTTGGCAATCTTCGACAGGGGAATATGACAGAAGCAGGAGAAGAAAGCTGGAAACGGGCATCTATCGATGTCAGAGAGTAATAAATACTTCGGACAGGACGATCCGTTGCATGCACGCGATAACGTCGCGCATCAGAGAACGATCCTGATCATCTCCGTCGCGTCGCGTACGAGAAGTGCAGATTACTCACGCCGATATGAATAGTTATTCGCGGTAATTGGTCGAGGTCTCGTTGCTTCGTCGAGATTTTCACCGCGCGTCGTCCGCCGAGTCAGGTTTTGTTAAATACGCTTCTGATTGCTTCATCCGCGCTATCTCCGCATCGGGCTTTCTTTCACAGAACAGTCGCCCGTAAAATGCAAATGTTCGAGTTGCTTAACGGTAAGACTACGTTGCGAGTGTCGCCTGCTTTTTTTACGATTGGCGAACAAATTAATTATATTGTCGCAGACGTAGTTGAGGATTACAGCGTAAACTATCGATTTTCAATTTTACTTCATATAAATTCTGACTTGCATAAATTAAACAAGTCGCAGAAAAATAATTTGTAATTTTTTACACGGGATAAATTGGAATACATCTTGTAGTGTGTGCAAATTTATTTATTAACAAATTCTTATTAATTCTCATAAAACTATGAACTGATATTTTCTGCCTAGGCTTTCCAAAACCTGACTCTGTCAATATCATTTTAACCTTCATCGAATTTTGAACAAGGATAAAAGATACTTGGAGTTGATAGTCAAGTTTTGAAACGCACCCCTGATAGTCTCAGTGAT
>NW_017259234.1:188897-192339 GCF_001594045.1 Atta colombica | reverse complement strand
CTGTTTCAATTTCATTATATATCGCATTATATAATATAGAACGTTGTACACCGTTTAAATATGCTTTTTGGATTGTTAAACCAAAGAATATTTTACTTTTTAATTCAATATTTTCTACTGTTAAACTATCTAAATATGTTTGAGGTATATTTGTCCATGATAATTCTGGAACATCTGGATTAAATTTTTATTATTTATATATTATATAGGAGAGACCGGGGTTTATTGATACAGTTTTCACAATTTCGGTATTTTTTCAACAATTAATTATTATGATTAAAATATATTAATATGATAAATCTTTCTCTACATTTACCTACAGTAATGTTCTATACACTGTATAATTTCTTTACAATAAATATAATACGAAATATGTTGCATTGTAATCAATTTTCCCGATATATAATTTGATACATATTACGATGTAAGTTATATTTATATTTTTATAAGTTTATTATAATAAATGACCATTGTTATTCAAAATAATGTACATCAACAGATACTTTTTTGTAACTAATAATACATCACTTAGATTTGTTTTCTCCGAAAGACTTTAAAAAAAAATTATGAACAAAAAATTATGGACAAAATTATGAAATGTTCAAAAAATGAGTAAAATTATTTTGCCTAAATGATAGACCTTCGTTTTATATATATTGTCTTATTTTTTTCAATGTGCTAAATGTGTTTGCAAATATTTCAAATTGATTTGATGGGAACACGTTGAAAATCGCAAAATTATTATAAGAAGCATAATTTCGTCGAAATCTGATTTTTAATTGCAATTTTTATTATTTTCTCATTAGTTTAGCTTGATATTACATTTGCAAATGTATGATTCAGCAAACCAAAAAATATATTAAAAAACATACATAAAAAATTTCATTGCTTAGGCTAAAATTGATTATTTTATTCAATATATTAAACAGTGAATAAAAATTAGATCAGCTTTAAAAGCAATTGAATCTTTCTTATATACATTTTTTGTTTATTTTTTGATGTATTGAATCATTTGCAAACATTAATTTTAATCTATTGTAAAATGATGAAAAAATATTGAAAATTGCAATTAAAGATCAGATTTTGATGAAATTGTGCTTTTAATGCGATTTGATTCAATATGTTCCTATTAGATTAAATTGAAATAAACGTTTACAAATAATTTGGCACATCTAAAAATACAAGAAAATATGCATAAGAAAGATTCCATCATTGAGGCTAAACTCCGATAATTTTACCTACCCTATTTTACTTGCCTCCTCTTGAATACAATTTTTCTCTTTCTTTATTGTAACTTGTTTGATCTAAATTATAAATTTGAAAAAAGTATTTATGTTAATAAAAGAAATATTTTGTGATAATTTTTTCATTGTTTCTTTTGTCATACAATAAATAACGGAATGCAATGCTAACTTGCCTTTTGTGTTAACAAGCCTCTTTCCTACATAAATGTTTCAATCTTTTTATTCAGTCATCCAATATCTTTTTCACAGCATTTAAAAAATGGTATATTTTAAATGATTAAAATTATTAAATAAATATAGAATTATAATTACTCTAAACAACAACATGAGAAGAATCTCAGGATGCTCCTGGTATTGCCAGGATTCACTGCTAGTCTGAATTTTCTTTAATTGGCAACGACTTTGCCACAGTCCTTACATTTGATATTTACTGTTGTTGTTATTTTTTTTTAATACTTATACATATCTTATATTACAAAGAAACTATATCTTAAACATCAAACTGTAGTTTCTAGATGTTACATTAACAATTGACAATGAAAGAATTATTTGACTTGTACGAACCCAGGTCTTAATTTCTAGTTTTGAAATGCTTGAGTTCATTGATTTTTTGAACAAGACAAATTGATTCTTCTATTGTTAACTGTACGTAATATCTAGAAAATTAGAGTTTGATACAGAGATAATTCATAATTATGGTTCTAAATTTATTTAACGATTTTATAACTCTCACCTATACATTTCTTGTTTTAGAATCTTAAATCTGAATTAACAGGTCTGGATCCAAATTACCCACGGCATTTTGGATCCACTAGTTCTGTAATTATCACAAATCTCAATGGAAGAAATTTCTTTTTAATGACATGTCAGAATTTTATTCATTTTTTCATTTTAATGAAATGTCAGATGCATAGAACCGAAATATCAAAACATAAAAAGGTTTTGATAATAATTGAAAAGTTATGACAAAAAAATGTTAAAGAATTTGTAAAAAGAATGCAAAAATCAGTTTTTTAAAATAATATCTTTATTGAATAATATCTTTATGATAAAAAGAGATATAAATAAAAATAATATTGTTTTAAAAAAAGGAAAATGTGAACTGTAAGAAAAAAAATGTTATACTGACTTATTCCAAAAAGTGTGATTATTATTTGCACAAGTAAAGTGGAGATATTTTTATATATGTTCGGCAAAATAGTATCAATAATTTCGATTGGAAAAAAAATATTTCGAATATAAATTAAATATATTGTATAATAATTTTTCTCGATATTATTTACGATTTTATAGCGAGAAAATAAATCGATCATTTCGACAAGACGCCTCTCCCGTAAAAATTCTATTTCTGAAAATAAATTTTAAATATATGTTTTAATTGTAAGAGCACACATATATAGCATCAATAAATGAATATAACATCAATAAACAGGTTAGTTTAACAGTACTTACAAAAAACGAATTTTTACTTTTAACAAAAACCTGAAGTAACATTTGGTTCAAATATTGCATCAAAATCAGCATCAAGATGGCAACTAAACAGTTGCATCACGACTATTGATAGAGAGAGACTATTGTTCCAAGTTTTTTACTCACCCAGTTCAACTCTGCAATATTAAGTATACAAAAATAGAAGCCAATTAAAATTTTCACTCGGATTCCAAAAGACTCACTCATTATAGTTGAGGGTCAATTATAATAATACTATTTTTTAAATGCTATGAAAAACATACTGAGGACAAAATGAAAAAATCCAAAAAAAAACATTTATGTACGTTTATATGAAGATTTATTTATATAATAGATAACTTGCATGAAGACCTTGCATTTAGCTTTTATGCTCCTATTTTTTATTCTAACTATTGTCATTTATACTGCTTATGTCACTTACTACTATAGTTACATTAAAATTGCAAGACCTTGTATCTTGTGTCACGAAACAATATTTATGGCCGACGCTCATTAAAAATAAGATATCATCAAAGTCAGAATAAAATAACAAAAATCATAATATGTCTGAGATTTATTGAAAAAAAAATGGAATAATATTCAACTTTATGAAAGTCATCTTTTGATACGATTTTCTAAAGACTTGTTGAAATTATTAAAATAATTAAACACGCAATATATAATATATTATATATAACGAACATTTTTGAAGGATATTATTACGCTGTATATATACAATATGTATATAT
>NW_017259234.1:186928-188797 GCF_001594045.1 Atta colombica | reverse complement strand
ATATATATATATAGTGTGTGTGTGTGTGTGTGTGTGTGTGTGTGTGTGTACACAGTTAAAAAGTTCTCTATCATTCTGCAATTTTTGCAATAGTTAACAAGATATTGATTATTAAAAATTGTCGAAAATTGATATTTAATAGTTTTTTATGCAAATACTATTAATTTTACAGAAAAACTGCAAGAGACAAAAATTGTTTACATTCCATGCGAGAGTCCTAAGCCTTTAAACTATTCTAAGAATTTCTTCAGAATTTTTTATCAACTTTTTAGTACTGTATTTTCTTATTTTTATCAATATGAGATAATACGATATTAAAAAATTCTGAAAAAATTCTTAGAGTTCTATGAGAAGAAAATAAACAATTTTTATCTCTCGCTGTTTTTCTGTAAAGTTTATAATATTTGAGTAAAAAATGAAAAACTCAATATTCATTTAGTAATTAATATCTCATTAATCTCATTGCGAAAATTGCAAAAATTGCATGGTTCAGAACTTTTCGATTCAATTTAGTCCGCCCTATCTACCCATGAAATATTTGGCGTTTGTTTTGAGATACCTTGTATATATGGAGTAAGTAAACAATTCCGCATCGGTGAAATATCTCGAAAACTAAGCATTTCCGAAAGAAATGTTTCCTACAAAAGTTGTAGGGTTTTAAACAATCTATTCACTGATCTAGTCAGTCTGACTTTGGATGGCGTCGCCAAAGTCAAGTCGAGGTCATATAATTTTTTTAAATGACACTATTTTATTTAAATGACTTATTTTTGATTCTAATGTCAAGTTAGTGAGTGTCAAGAGTTTTTCAAAATACTACAGTAAGTTAAAGTTATTTTTCATAAAATACTTGTCGAGTTATAAGGCTTGAAAGTTACAATAACTGGCATTTTTTTAAAAAAAGGTCATTGGAAATTATTTCTCTTATTTTCATTTTTACATAAAAATGAATTATCAGTACAAAACGAAAATAAGAGAAACAATCTCCAATGACCTTGATCTGAACAATATTCAAAAGATTTCAGTCGGTCGGATACTATGCGTAATGCTAATATCATATACTTATTACTCGATAAAAATAATAAATAATGAAGAACCGACAAGATCTATGATTATTATAGTTTTATCATGAAAAATATACAAATTATCGCAGAAACGAAACATAAAAATTGCATTATTGTTCAACTTAATAAGTTTCGCGTTAAATCCTGTCGCTAAGTGCTCAAACAAAAGCCGTAGTAATAATTAGGAGTATCATTATTATAAGTAGCAAGGATACACATAAACCTGCTGTATTTCCCCTGTTTTTGTGAATGACATAAATATATTACGGATTATAGAATCTATATAAAAGCGAAGAATTGTGCTGATCCAACTAATGTACGTACGTTTGAATATCAAAGCGAATCACGATGATTAAGCTGTTCCTTATTACGTTGCTTTGCGTGGTGGTGGTAAGAAGTCGATAATAACATTTATAATCTTAGAATGAATATAAATTACACGTTATTAATATTATTAATGTATGTAATATGAATATTATAAATTAAATATACAAATTCGTGTTTTAAAATAAAGAAAAGTCTCAATTAAAATCGATATGATGATAAGGATGTTAAAAATAATCCGAGTTCTGCCTAAAAAGATGTAAGGAACAGTATTTTTCGTAGATTTTGATCTCCTGAGTACGATGAGACTATATTATTAAAAAGTTCGTTTGAGAAATGCTTCGAAAATTGAATGCGGACATGATATATTTATCTAAATTTCAATATTCTTGTTTAATTTTCGAGATGATCTCTAAATGTCATTAACTTTTTAAAAATTAAATTTTTTTAATTTTATTAATTAAAATTTTAATAATTTTTA
>NW_017259234.1:185681-186787 GCF_001594045.1 Atta colombica | reverse complement strand
GGGGGGGGGGGGATATTAAAATTTACAAAAAAATATTATTTACTTTATTTACATTTTTTAAGGCAAAAATCGGCCAGAGATTGGAGGATTTAATATCTTTCATTTTTCAGAGGATATTAAAAGGACCAATTTTTGGTCTATTAAAAAATATTAAAAGGATCAATTTTTGGTACATATAATAAAATTATTAAAAATTTTATTAAAAAAGTGATACTTGGAAAACATCTCGAAAATTAAGCAAGAATATTAAAATTTGAATAAATATATTATATTTATGCGTAATTTTCGAAGTGTTCCCTAAACGTTACAAACTTTTTAATAATTTTATCATATTCAGGAGGATAAAATCTGTGAAATCTGCAAAATTTGTTTTTTTTATTTAAATTCTTTTAGGCAGAAACATCCTCCTTTTCCATTAAGGACCGTTCATATATTACGTAAGCAAATTTTTGGCCATTTTTAACCCCCTATCTCTCCCACGTAAGCAAAAATTTCTGAGATCCCTCCCTATAATTATGTAGGATTTTTCCATTTCTACGTAAAAAAATGTGTTTTGCTAATAACATTGACAGATAATACGATTTTTTTTAACATTATTAAAAGAATCATACAATTGTATTGAAAAAATTGTACCAAAACGAATTATTATTAATAATATCAGCAAATTAAATATATTTTTAATCTAAAATATATTGTAAGAAAATAAATATATAAATACAATATGTTGTTGACAAAATTAATATATTTTATTTTATATTTTGGGGATAATCTTTTTTCTTAAAGCTATGGTAAATTGCACTTTTTATACATTAAATTGATTTATTCTCTCATATATTCTCATGAAGATTAAAACAACCTTTCTAACATGTGTGTTATATTAACGTTATATTGTTGAGTAGGAAATTACAACTAACATATACGTTACATGTAACTTGGCGTTTGCTGGTTTTTTTGACATAATGATCGTGTTCAAATCGATAAAGTAGTTAAAGTTCTTTGCTTGTTTGTCGAATAATTGCACATGATTGGTCCTATATCCAATCAATCACGTTCATAACAGTTCGGCGAGTAGATTAGCAGCTTCGGTCAACTTGAATGCGGCCATT
>NW_017259234.1:184333-185581 GCF_001594045.1 Atta colombica | reverse complement strand
TATATATATATATATATCTGTGCCACTGCATCAGCAGATTTGAAAAGTTTTTAGCAAATAATGCTCGCCGTATTTTATCAGCAGCAATCAAAAATCTTATATCATAAGGATATGTATGATTCCCTCCCCCCTGAAGTAAGCATTCGTAAGAATTTGTGTCCCTCCCCTTCCTTTCCCAATTATGCTTACGTAATATATGAAAGGCTCCTTACATACAAAATAGATTATGTATCAATGAACGCTTAAAAAATTTTTATTATATATTTTTTCTAATATAATGAAAAAAATGAAGAGAAGGAAAATACATATAGAGATAAATTGTTATTATCGAAAGCAGAAGGCAAATATAAATAACATATTTTTTTTTAATGCTTTTATAAATAATTTTTGGAAAGCACATTTTTCGAAGCACTCGATTAATTTTGCGAAATAATATCGATTATTTAGAGTTGCATAATTTTAACGTTACTAATATTTCATTATTAATATCGCTAATATGATAATATTTTAATTATAATAAAACATTCAATTGCTTTTTCAGATCGCTGATTCTCAAGCTCTCGATCAAATGAATGAAGTGAGTACAACTGAATGTTTTGTAATTTCTCGCGGAATTACAATGCCAGAAAAATTTGACAAGTTTTTCAATTTACATTTTCAATATGAATATGAATAATTTTTTTCGTACTCTTGTCTAGTTTTTGAGATAATTTTTATTTAAAGATGGGTACCGGACTAAGAAAAGTAAGCGCTGATATGGCCGAACATGCTATGACAGGTCAAAGTAGTCCTTTATTAATGCAAGATATGGCACAAGCGAGAACCTCACAGAGACAACCAAGAACACAGCAGAGAACAACAAGACGGCGAAGAATATCAGGGAGACAAAATCAGGGATAGGGAAAGGAAGACGAAAAATAAGCACTGGTAAACATTTTTCAAATTAAGAATCGCGATTCTTTGACGAATTCATTATTTATTAATAATATTTAATTTAATTCGATAAATTTTCATTTTGTTGATTAATCGTATTTAATATTAATTGTGTAAAACGCTAACACAACGCGATTTATTCCATGTAAAATAAATAAAAGGAAAAAGTATCTACTATTTTTAGTTTTAATTAAAAAATTTTATGATTTAAATTTAATAAACTTAAAAAATCGATTGGCAATGATTTTACGATGTCTCATCAAACAATCACTTATTCTCATATTTTCGAATTGCTATTTATTTAAAGAGGGCACA
>NW_017259234.1:178277-184233 GCF_001594045.1 Atta colombica | reverse complement strand
ATTTATATTTATTTATTCTAATTTTAATCGTGAACTATTATATATCCCTTAATTTTTTCATTATTTTAAATTTAATAACATATAGAAAGGGTAAGAATAATAAGAAAAGAATTTAAAGAATTAAATTGACTTTAGATGATTTATGAATCATAAATAGAATTATTATTCAGATTAGAACTAGCAAAGCAGACAAAATAATTAATTTGTAATTTTTATCAAATTCATAAAAGCATATTTTCTAAAATTTTTCGTTACTTTTATTGGAATATGTAAATTATTAAACTGGTCAATGCATTTCCCTTTATTCTTTAAAAAAGCATATAGTATAATTATATACAGATATTACCTAATTCTCGGAAATTCTAATATTAAAAAATATGCGTGTCACAAGAATTAATTTTGTATATTTATTTCGCAGGTTTCTTCTGGTACATATATTATTATAAAATACAGATAAAGATTTGACTAGATCGGTTGAAGGTTAATTTTCTGTCAGCATTATAGGTATCACGTATTTTAAATTATTCGCTAAAAAAGCCCCCGAAAATTTTAAAATAATAAAATTTATCACTGCAGTAAATTTTTCATTATTGTTTAAATCGTTTCTCCGTTTGTATTTATATTTCCTTATTTCCTCATACTTATTTCCTAAATGAAAACGATTATTTTTTATTTTTTATATAAGTAAGCTATTTTTGTTACTATAGCTTTTATTTTTTTGTTGCTCTATTAGAAATAAATAGCTTAAGTATCTTAATACTTCTTAACGCTTTTTTAGGGGCAAACAATGATCCTATTATGTTGTTCATTTTACAGTCGCTAATATACTATCAAATATCACAAGAAAAGTAAAGGCCCTGGTAGATAATGACTAAGACTTAAGTAAAGTACAGTAAAGACCGGTTTTATTAATGCCGATTAACTTTAATCGGAAATAACTGTTAATCATAATTGGTCAATTCTACTAATCAGCAGATGCAATTGATCAGTTAACGGCTGATTAAGTAACTGGCATGAGTAAAACCTTAAAGAAATCAACATGTTGGATTCGCTATGCTAGACTGCTTATGTTATGGTGTTATGATTTGTACTGTGATTGGTCGATTCACTTATTGCTTAAATCTTATGTTTTTAGTTTTTTTATGTACCACTGTCTTAATGCACTTGCTTGAGATAAATTTTCGTCAAAATAACGTATGACAATTTGCTTTAATTGTCGCATAATCTTACCGAAGATTCAAATTTTCATTAAAACTTCTATTGACATTTACGAATATATTACGCATTCGAGAAAAAATGATGTTTAATTATGCGCTTCGACTTTATGTGTAATCTTACACATTGTTGCTGCACGTAAATCAACATAAATCGATTCACAAGAAAGTAGATATAAATTCTCTTATCTATCGATGCTGCATCATCATTCCATATTATCGTTCGTTCCATCGAGCATTAGCTTGATCCGATTTCTTTGACACTTGAAATATTCCATTTCAACAAGCTATGTGAATAAATGGCGATCATAAATATCATGACACATAATAGATCTTTTATTATTGTACTAGACTGCACTAGAATTCTCTTTCTCGCTTTCGCCAAATATCAAATATTTTATCGTGTAATCAGAAATAAATAAAACGTTATAATAATTTTTGTTTCAACCAAATAATTTTATTGTATCAACCAAAAATTTGTTTGTCTATATCTAAACAAGAGATTAGTTGATTCAACCAAGTGGATACCTATCTTACTTCTAAAAATGTACACTAGTTTAATCATCACAAAAAACAGATCTATTGTAAGAATTTTACACAGAATCATGAGACAATTAGAGATTACATATGCGTTAGTACCAAGATCATGAATCGTGGTATTCACTCGACGTATCCCATCATATCACAAATTCTGGCATTTCGACAGTCACTTTGTTTTCGTCGAAACTTGTTTTCGTCACTACAGAATTATGTATTCAATCAAGTATTGGTAGGCAATCGAAATAATTATGAGAAAAGTACATCAGTCATGGATATAAGGCCAATTCTACATTGATCGTATCGTAGCGTCGCAACTTCGCAAGTGGCGTAAGCGTCATGCGACTTTATGGTATAATTGACACAACGGAGATTAGATGATATAACAAGATCACTTGCGATCTGCGACGCCTATGCGATATGACCAATGTAGAATCGATCTAATGGTTTTAGTGTGAGATTAGTTGCAGAAGAGAAAAATAGTGCTAAAAATCCTGGTTTCATTATTTTTTCTTTTCTAATAATTCAAAGGAACAAATCATCACTCTTCTCGTAATTGTTTAATCGCCTGTTAATATTAATCCTCAGTATACATGATGATTTCTTATTATTATTAGCTTTTATTGCAATATAAATACATACAGCAAATGGCAGGACACTAGATTGCTGTTACAAAACTAGCCAGTAGATAACAATATAGCGACAAGCAAATAAAACAGATAGAAAAATCTTGAGCGTTACATATCACATAATAGGTACATGAAACAAGTACATCATTGACATCATACTAATATTTACATTCACCGAATTAAAATATAATATCACGCATATATTCGTGCAGACATCAAGTAATTCGCGAGAGGTGAAAAGCGCTCAGTGACATCGACAATCACAAAGATATGAGAGATGCAATGTAACCAGTAGCAGCTGAGCGAAAAGAAACAACAGAAAAGGAGTTTGTGACATGAAGAGGGAGCATATTGTAAAACTTAACCAGAGTAGAAAGAAAAGGCTGCACGGAATTTAACAGAGCGATAACAGGAAATGGATAAGTTATTTTGAGCGAGTGTCAAGGGGGTCAGAGGAGGAAGTTCTGAATTAAAATACAGGAGATTACGTAAATAGAAGAGAGTACCGGTCCTGAGGGTACAGAAAGTAAGATAACATAAGTGAAGAACGAAACGTTGATGGATTTTAAACCAGAACTTAAGGAGTTATATGATTGAATTTACGAACACAATATGAAAAACGAAGAAGTTCTGAATACATGGATTGAGCATCCTTACTGTACACGATGGATCTTTCGTGTCATTGGTTAATTTTCATCACTTTTACAAGTATATAAAAATTATTAAGTGATTCTTACATATATTTTGATATTTTTAGAAAGTTTTTCATAACTCATAGAATTCGATTATTTCATATCGTTCGCAAATTATAGAAGTTTAAAGTTTTTCATTCCTAAATATTAGTCAGGTTAGCAAATTCTTTTTTTTTTTTGGAAAACGCTATTATGAAGCTGCTGTTTGCGGCACAATTTCACACAAACGTAGCATATCATAGTGCAAGAAAATTACAAAATTCGAAAAATGCGGGCTAGCACAAAAAACATTTTATTTTATTGAAAAATGCTTCATGTTATTGAGCTGCTGTTTGCGATACAAATTGGCACAAACAATCGGCAATATAACACAACACAATTCAAAAAAATCAGAAAATTCGAAAAGTGCGGGGGTCAACTTCACACACTTATTCTTTTCGAGTTTCGATTCCTGCGAAAGACGCCGCGACGATTCGCCCCGGAAAATCTTTAGCAAGTCTCTCTTTCTTTTCTTTTGCTTCTATTGCGCATGTAAGTTTCCGTCCTTTGAGATTTCGTTTGATATTCTGACATTCGACATTTTGTTGTCCATAAAATGTACTTCGTTTGGTGTTATGGTATTAACCCTTCGTTAATACATCTCTTTTTTTGATCGCTTTTTGACATACTGCCTCACACTCAGAGCAATGTTTAACAACTGACATTGTTATTTAAAAAAAATCCAATCAATATGAAAAAAATTATGGGTCAATTTCAAGATTTGTAGAATACATTTAAATAATCTTTGATTGAAATTTCATTATAGTTTTTGTGAAAAAAATTCTTGAGTTCAATGAATAGAAAAAAAAACGTTCATAGAATAAAAAAAAAGTAAAATCTTTAAAAAATTGTAACTTTTAAAAATTCAATATCAAAAGTTAAAAATTTATAGAATTGTTGTTCAAACATGATACTTTGAAAAAAAATGAGTTTGTAAGTTGGTTTTGAATAAAGAGTATTTATTTTGCATATTGAATGCAGACTATTTTTGGGAATTGAAAAAAACAGATTTTTTTATAAATATTTTTGTTCAACAAAATAAAAGAAAATTGAATTTCAAAAAGGTAAAATAATTTTGTGGTTCACAGTATGTCAACTAAGGGTTAAGATATTACAGTACATTATAATTATAATATTTCTTTTACCGATTTCCGCGATTTACGCATCGCGATATACATTCACATTATATGTTATGATAAGAATTTTTTGATAATTCATCAATTTGACGAATTATCAAATTATTTTCTCTCTCTCTTTCTCATAAATCATAAATTAATTAATTTATTGGTGTATTGCGTGTACAAGAACATTGAAAGCACGCCTTGAAAATACTACAGAATAATCGAAATTAATAATAATAGCTCTGTTAATAATACTGTGCGCGCTAAGAGAGATCTTAATATAATAGTAAAAATTGAGATTTTTTTGACAAAATCAATAGTTAAAATTAAGAGCATAAAAGATAAACACATCTTTGTTATCTATTAAACAAATTTTTATTATACATATACTGTATAGGAGAAATCGAGGCTTGTTGGCACAGTATTCACAATTTCGGCATTAGATTCTTTGAACAATTAACTATTATGGTTAAAATATACTAATATGATAGAAAGAATCTATCTCTATAGTTTCATACCAGTAGTTCTATATACTGTATAGCTTCTTTGCAATAAATTTAATACGAATATGTAGTCAATTTTCCCGATATGTAATTTGGTACACATTACGATGTAAGTTATTTTTATAATTTTATTATAAAATTTTATTATAATAAATTTTATTATAATAATTTTATTATAATAAATGACCATTGTTATTCGAAATAATGTATGGTATATCAACAGATACTTTTTTTAACTAATAATATATTACTTAGATTTGCTTTCTCAAGCCGAACTTTAATACGAAATTATGAAAATACTCAAAAAGGAGGATGACTAAAATTATTGGATTTTGGCCTAAATCATGGATTCATTATATGTTTTCTTGTATTTTTTAATGTGTTGAATTGTTTGCAAATGTTTAGTTCAAGCTGATTTGATGAGAACATGTTGAAAATCGCATTAAAACTATTAAAAATAATTTTGTCGAAATCTGATATTTAATTTTCAATACTTTTCCATCAATTTAGCTGGATTAAAATTTTCAAATAATTCAGCACATAAAAAAAAACATAATAAGTAATAATTCCTTTGCTTAGGCTAAAATCGATTATTTTATTTAATATCTCTCTCTTGAACAATGAATGAAATAGGTCAGTTTTAACCAAAGCAACTGAATCTTTCTTGCATATTTTTTTGTTTACTTTTGCAATCAAAGATCAAATTTCAACGAAATTATGCTACTTTTATTGCAATTTTCAATATATTCTCATTAGATCAAATTGATAAAAACATTGTGCAAATAATTCAGCACATCTAAAAATACAAAAAAAATATGCATAACAAATTCCATATTTAGGCCAAAATTCGGTAATTTTACCCATAATATACTTGCCTCCTCTTGATTTTCCCTTTTTTTATTGTAATTTGTTTGATTTAAATAAAATTTAAGAAAAAGTGCTTATGTTATAAAAGAAATATTTTGCAGTAACTTTTCCATTGTGTTTCGTCATAAATAGATAAACGCAATGTCAACTTGTCTCTCTTCTGTTAGCAAGCCTCGGTCTTCCCTACATAAGTATTTCGACCTTCTTATTGAGTCATTCAGTATGTTTTTCATAGCACTTAAAAAATGAAACTCATCAATAGGAAATAAGAAAATGGTTTGTTTGATAATATTGTAAGTGGATTGTTGTAAAGTTGAGATTTTTTTCATGCTTAACTATTTAAAAGTTAATATA
>NW_017259234.1:155550-178177 GCF_001594045.1 Atta colombica | reverse complement strand
ATATATATATATATATATATGTACATGTATACCATATTGTAGTCATTTATACTAGGCGCTGAAATTTTTTCGGATTTGAAACGCGGCTAAACTACCGAAATAATATCACAATTAAATTTTCGATGTTCAATAGGCATCTATTAAAAATACAGTCCCTATATCTAATATTCGCTCTATTGTACTTACATATATATATTTTATATTATGAAGAAACTATCTTAAGCATCAAACTGTAGTTTTTAGAGTAGTTAATAGTTAACAGTAGAGTAGTTAATAGTTGTAGTTAATAGTTGACAACAATAATTGATAGAATTATATTTGACTCGTATGAACTTAATTTCCAAACTTAAGATGCTTGAGTTCGTTCATTTTTTGTACAAGACAAATATGATTCTTCCATTGTTAACTATCAATGTAATATCTAGAACATTTTAGAGTTTGACACCTGAGATTATTCGTAATTATATTTTATGTTATATTCTAAATTTATTTAATGGTTTTATAATACGCAATTACTTATTTTAGAGTCTTAATTAATAGGTCTGGATCTCTCTCTCTCTCCCTCTCTTCTGTCCAAATTACCTACGACGTCTTTTATTAGCTGTAGATTAGGGTAGCTATAGATCACAAATCTCATTGGATGAAATTTTTTTTTTAATGAAATGTCAAAATATATAGAATCGAAATATCAAAACATAAAAAGATATTAATAATAATTGAAAAGTTATGTCAAAAATGTTAAAGAACAATTTATGAAAAAAATGGAAAAATCAATTGAAAAAAAATTATATCTTTATGAAAAAAAGACACAACTAAAAATAAGTAATGTTTCGAAAAGAGGAAAATATGAACTATAAGAAAAAAAATACATTATATTGACTTATTCCAAAAAGTGTATCATTATTATTTTATAATATCATTATTTGCATTAAATAAAGTGGAGTATTTTTATACATGTTCGGAAAAATGATATCAATATTTTCACAAATGGAAATAAAAAAATGTTTTCAATATATTAAATATATAATAATTTCTCTCAACATTATTTATTCACGATTTTATAGCACTAATAAACGGGCACTTATGAAAAATGAATTTTTATTTTCGGCAAAAATCTATTGACGTACATTTAATGAGTCCAAGACACTTAAGCAAACTTTTATTGCACACAATCAGTATCAAGGTGACAACTAAACAGCCGCATCGCAGCAATTGACAGAGGAAGATTTTAAATTTTTTACCCGCTCATTTTAACTCTGCGATTACAAAAATAGAGATTAACTAAAATTTTTATTCAGGCCCAAATGGCCCCTTACGTAGTTGAAGATCAAATAAAAATATTTTTTGTTGTGATAAACATACTGAGGATGACCAAATTAGAAAATCAAAACGTTTATATATTTACATGAAGATTTGTTTAATAGATAACTTGCACAAAGATCTTGTTTAGCTTTTTATGTTCCTATTTTTAATTTTAACTTTTTAATTTTAACTTTTTTCATTTATACTGCTCATACTTATCATTATAGTCACATTAAAATTGCAAGATCCTTGGATCTTGTGTCACAAAACAATATTTACGGCCGACACTCATTAAAAATAAGATATCATCAAAGCTAAAATAAAATAACAAAAATCATAATACATCTGAGATTCATTTAAAGAAATCGAAAAATATTCAACTTTATAAAAGTCATCTTTAGATATAATTTTCTAAAGATTTGTTGAAATCATTAAAATAATTAAACATGCATTATAACATCCATTTTCGAAAGATGTTATCAAGCTGTATATACATATATTTTGCGATAATTTGCATATTTTTAATGATAAAATTAAATCATAGATCTTGTCGCTTTTTCATTGTTTATTATTTTTATTGACTAGTACGTACTATCTATGCAATATATATATATATATATATATATATATATATATATATACACACATATATAATATACATATAAATATGTGTGCGCGTATATACGTGTGTGTGTATATATGTCATATAGGTGATACGTACTAGTCGGTAAAAATAAACAATGAAGAAGCAAGCGACAAGATCTATGATTTAGTTTTATCATGAAAAATATGCAAATTATCGCAGAAGCGAAACATTATAATTGCATTATTGTTCAACTTAATAAGTTTCGCGTCAAATCCTGTCGCTAATTGCGTAAACAAAAGTCATAGTAATAATCGGAAGTATCATTATTATTACAAGTAGCAAGAAATCACGTGGACCTGCTGTTTTTTTCCGTGAATGGACACATAAACACGTCACGGATTATGGGATCTATATAAAAGCGAAGAACGTTGCGCTGATTCAACTAGTGTATGTTTGAGTGAATCACGATGATTAAGCTGTTCCTTATTACATTGCTTTGCGTGGCGATGGTAAGAAGTTAATAATAACTCATATATAGTCTTAAAATGAAGTAATGTAAATTACACATATAATATTATTAATGTACTAATATGGATATTAGAAATTAAATATACGAACTCGCGTTTTAAAATAAAGATTAAAGTCTCAATTAAGATCGATATGAAAAAAGATTGTAGATTTTGATCTTCTAAATACGATAGGATTATATTATTAAAAAGTTCGTAGTTTAAGGAACGCTTCGAAAATTGAATACGGACATGATATATTTATCTAAATTTCAATATTCTTATTTAAGTTTTAAGATATTTTCTAATATATCATTAACTTTTTAATAATTGTAGCATATCTAGGAAGTGTTAAAATTTATAAAATAACTAGTTCCTTTATTTACATCTTTTTAGGCAGAAATTGGAGGATTTAATATCCCTATTGTTTAGAGAATATTAAAAAAAGAACAATTTTTGACGCTATATTATAATAATAAAGTTATTAAAAATTTCGTGACACTTGAATACCTCGAAAATTAAACAAGACTATTGAAATTTGAATAAATACTATATTTGTGTTTAAAGTTCGAAGTGTTTTGTGTGAATTTCCTAAACGCTACAAACTATATAATTTCATTGTATTCAGGAGGTCAAAATCTATAAAAAAACCTTATTCTTTTTATTTATATCCTTTTAGGAAATCGGAATCGAACCCTTTTTAAAAACTTCCTTCTTTCTAATTACATATAAAATAGATCATGTATCAATAAATACTTAAAAAGTTTTTATCATTTATCTTTTCTAATATAATGAAAAAAATGAAGAGAAGAAAAATACATAGAGATAAATTATTATTGTATATAGTACGACAAAAATCGATTTTTTTTCTCCCATGAAAAAATCAAAGAGATTCTGAAAGTAGATGTAAAAAAAAATATTTGTTCTCAGCATTTTATCAGATCAAGTCGTTTTTATGCAGCTATTTATCGTATTTGCTTCATATTGACTGTTTACAATTGTTTTAAATTACATAATAATTTTTTAAAACAAATAATTGACGTTCTTGCATGTGAATGTTTTGTATTCGGACTCATCACATGCAAAAACGTTAATTATTTATTTATATAATAAATTATTATATAATTTAAAAGAATCTGTTTGATTTTTTTATGGAAAGAAATGTGTGTTATATTATGTTATCAAAAATAGAAGACAAATATAAATAATATATTTTTGTAATGATGTTTTTGCAAATAATTTTTGGAAAACACATTTTTCAAAACATTCGATTTATTTCGCGGAATAATAATTATTTAGAATTACATAATTATAGCATTACTAATATTTCGTTATTAATATCGCCTGATATGATCATATAACAAACATTCAACTTTCAGTTCGCCGATTCTCAAGAAGACCAAATGAATGAAGTGAGTACAACTGAATGTTTTGTAATTTCTCGGAATTATGTCAGAAAAATTTGACAAGTTTTTCAATTTACATTTTGCATATGAATATAAATAATTTTTTCGTACTCTCGTTAGATAATTTTTGCTATAAGATAATTTTTATTTAAAGATGGGAACAGAATTAAGGAAAGCAAGGGCTGAACATGCTATGATGGGTCAAGATAGTCCTTTATTAATGCAAGCTAATGTAGCACGAAATAGAGGAGGATTACAAGGAGGAAATGGACAAGGACCACCGGGAGGACAGGGAGGGCCTCCGAAAGGAGGACCGGGAAATGGACAAAGACCACCGGAATTAACACAGGAAGGGGGACTGCAGAGAGGAGGACAAGATCAGGGATGGGGTGAGGTTGGGAGTCGGGGACAGTGACGGGGAGGAAAAGAAAACAGACCTGGACCGAATAATCAAAGACTAGTGGAAAAATAGATTCTGGTAAACATTTTTCAAATTAAGAATCACTATCCTTTGACGGATTCATTAATAATATTTAATTCAATTCTGTAGATAATATTTTCATTTCGTTGATAATAATTAATCGTATTTAATATTAATCATGTAAAATACCAATACATAACGCGATTTATTCCATATAAAATAAATAACAAAAAAATATCCACTATTTTTAATTTTAATTAAAATTTTTACGATTTAAATTAGAGGTGTGCGAATTAGTTCGAATTCGAATCGAATCGAATTGAATCACAGTGGATTCGATTTGATTCGTTTTCGGCTCTGGAAGATTCAGAAACCGATAAGTTCGAAATTTCGAATCATCAGTGGTTTGATTTTGAATCACTGCTCTTGCTCTCTTTTCCCTGTATCTCCTGTCATCAATCTTGTATCAATTTTCATGCATGCGCATGCACTTATTCAGTTATCATCACTTGGACTATTTTAGATATTTTCACCTTTCTGATATGACTGCGCAATCTATGGCCGTGTTTCGATACACCAAGTACATACAGAATGGACTGCGCGATCCATATATTAAAATGGTTGATAAAAGAAAGAGAAAAGAATCGTGGAAGACAGCCATTTCTATCTCTCTCCATTCAATGATATAATGAGAGGGAGAATGATGGGGAGATTGATCATCTTTCACGGTCTTTCTCTCTCTCATTGTTGTCGACTCATTTTCAATATATAGATATTATCAAAATATTGTTTTTAATACATTTATAACATATTATTAATTTTTTACATTTGTACATTCAAAACAAATTTTTTTAGCTTCTAATTATTTCTGATGTCAGCATGTAAAAATTTGATTTGATTTAATTCATTTTTAAATCAAAAGGATTCGATTCGGCATAAAGATTTCAGTTTCGATTCGATTAATTTTGAACATGTTGTTATAGATTCGAGATTCGATTCGATTCGACTTTGCAAATTCTTGATTCGCTCACCTCTAATTTAAATTTAATAACATTATATTATAGAATATATAATATATTATAGAATAAGGATAAATTTATATAGAAATATAAAGATAAAAATAATAAGAATTTAAAGAGTTAAATCGACTTTAGATTTATAAATCATAAATAGAATTATTATTTAGACTAGAACTAACAAAGCAGACATAATAATTTGTAATCTTTATCAAATTCATAATGATACATTTTCTAAAATTTTTTGTTACTTTTGTTGGAATATGTAAATCATTAAATTGGTCAATGCACTTTCCTTTATTTTTTAAAAAAGCATATAATTATATACAGATGTTACCTAATTCTCGATAATTCTAATATTAAAAAATGTGACATAAGAATTAATTTTATATATTTATTTTGCAGGTCTCTTGCTGGTACATGTCTGTAAAATACAGATAAAGGTTCAGCCGAAGATTAACATTTTCTCAGCACTATAGATCTTGTTTTAAATTTTTCGCACGACTAAAAAAGCACCGAAAATTTTAGAATAATAAAGTTTGTCACTGCAGTATATTTTTCATTATTGTTTAAATCATTTCTCCGTTTGTATTTATATTTCCTTATTTCCTTATATTTATTTCCTAAATAAAAACGATTTTTTTTTATTTTTTATATAAACTATTTATAGGGCAAATACAAATCCTATCTTGTTCATTTTACAGTCGATAATATGCATTATCGAACATATAATATATTCTCGCGAAAAAAGTGAAGGCATATAATGACTGATACTTAAGCAGTAAGGGTCGGTTTCATTAATATCGATTAATTGGGATTAACTATCGTAATTGGTCCATTCTCCTAAACAGCAAATGCGATTGGTCAGTTAATGGCTGATTAAGTAACTGACGTAAGTGAAACCAGCCTTAAGGAAATCAATATGTAAGGAAATCAATATAGATTCGCTGGTGTTCACGTTTGGTCTTATGATCTGTACTATGATTGGTCGATTCATTTATTGCTTAAGTCTTACGTCTTTAGTTTTTCTATGCGCCGCATTCTTAATTCGTGCACTTTATATATAGTTTAGATAATTTTTCGTCAAAATAACGTGCGACAATTGGCCTTAATAGTCACGTAATTTTGTCGAAGATACAGATTTCCATTAAAACTCCTATTAACATTTACGAACATATTACTCATTGGAGAAAAGAAGATGTTTAATTATACACTTCGACTTTATGCGTAATCTCACGCGATGATTGTTGCATGTAAACTAATGTAAATCAATACATAAAAAAGTAGATATAAATTCTCTTACCTATCGATGCTGCATTACCATTCCGTATTGTCGTTCATTCCATCGAGCATTCAATTAGTTTGATCCGATTTTTTTGAAAACTCGAAATATTTCAATCCAACAAGCTATGTCGATAGATGGCGGTCATAAATATCATGACATACATAATAGATCCATCTTTTATTCTTGCACTAGATTGCACTAGAACTCTCTTTCTCGCTTTCGCCAAATATCAAACATTTTATCGTGTAATCAGAAATAAATAAAATGTTACAATAACCACACTTTTGCTTCAATCAAATTATTTTATTGTATCAATCAAGGATTTGTTTATCCAAACAAGTTATCTAAACAAGAGATTAGTTGATTCAATTAAATAGGATTCTCAGTGTACCTATCTCACTTCTAAAAGTGTAGTTTAATCACAAAAACAGATCTATTGAATTTTACACAGAATGCGACGCAATTGGAGATGTGCGGTAGTACTAAGATCATCATGGTGTTCACTCGACTCGACATATCATACTATCACTGCTGGTATTTCAACTGTCGTTTTGTTTTCGCCGAAATCTCTACTGCAGGATTATATATTAAATTAAGTATTGATAGACGATCGGAATAGATATGAGAAAAGTATAGCAATCATGGATATAAGATCAATTCTACATTAGTCTTATCGTAGCGTCGCAACTTCGCAAGTGGCGTCATGCGACTTTATAATTGACGCAACGGAGATTAGGTGACACAACAAGATCACTTGCGATCTGCGACGCCTATGCGATACGACCAATGTAGAATCGATCTAATGATCTTAGTGTGAGATTAGTTGCAAGAAAGAAAAATAGTGCTAAAAATCCTGGTTTCATTATTTTTTCTTTTCTAATAATTCAAACGAACGAATCATTACTCTTCTTGTAATTGTTTGATCGCCTGTTAATATTAACCCTCAATATACATGATGATTTCTTGCATTCTTATTATTATTATTATTATTACTATTATTATTATTATTATCTTTTATTGCAATACAAATATATTCAGCAAATGGCAGGGCACCAGTAAGACTGCTGTTACAAATCCAGCCAATAGCTGGATAACAATATAGCGAATAACAAGCGAATAAAATAGATCGAAAAATCTTGAGCACCATATATCGCATAATGCATGAGACAAGTATATCATTGACATCATACTAACATTTGCATTCACCAAGTTAAAATATAATATCACGCATTCGCGCGGACGTCAATTTGCGACAGATAAAAACGATCAGCGACATCGATCGACTCACAAAGATGTGAGAAATGCAGTAACCAGCAGCAGCCGTGCGAAAAGAAGCCAGAGAAGGGGAATTTATAAGGAGGAAGCATATTATAAAATTTAACTGAAGTATAGGAAAAGGTTGTACGGATTTTAGCAGAGATAATAGAGAATGGATAAGTTATTTTGATAGCGAGTGTCAGAGGGGTTAGAGGAGTGAAGCTCTGAATTAAAATACAGAAGGTTACGTAAATAGGAGGGAGTATCAGTCCTGAGAATACAGAAAGTAACACAAATGAAGAACGAAACTGGTGGATTTTAAACTATTCAGAACTTAACAACGATGGAATTATGTGATTGAATTAACAAACATAATATGAAAAACGAAAGCAGAAGTTCTGAAAGCGTTAGATGCGATTGAGTACTCTTGCCACAATGGATCTTTTATATCATTATTAATTTTCATTACTTTTACTAGGTTAATTTTCATCACTTTTACTAGTATATAAAAATTATTAAGTGATTCTTACATGTATTTTGACATTTTTAGAAAATATTTTTACTTCGTAGAATTCGATTATTTCATATCGTTCGCAAATTATAAGAGTTTTAAGTTTTTCATTCCTAAATATTAGACTAGCAAATTTTTTTTTGGAAAACGCTTCATGTTATTGATCTACGGTTTGCGACACAATTTCGCACAAACGTAGCACAACATCGTGCAATCGAGAAAATTACAAAAGTCGATACCAACTTCGCACAAGTCTTTTCGATTTTCGACTTCTGCGAAGGATGCCGTGCAATGAAAATTCGCCCCGCTTGGAAAATCTTTAGCGAGTCTTTCTTTCTTTCCTTTTGTTTCAATTACACATATAGATTTTCATTTTTAGACATTTCGTTTGATATCCTGTTGTTTATTCGACATTTTGTTATCCATAAAATGTATCTCGTTTGATATGTGTGATAGTATTAAGATATTACAGTATATTATAATTATAATATTTTTTTTACGATACATTTCCGTGATTTAGGCATCGCGATATATTCATTATATATTATTATATATTATATATCAATTTTTTGATAATTTCATCAACTCTCTCTCTTTCTCATAAATTAGTATAATTTAAGTGTATTGCGTATACAACAGAACGAAAGCATGTCTTGAAAATTCTATAGATTAATCGAAATTCATAATATAATAATTCATTAATTAATTCTGCTAATAATGCGGTTATTTGCTAAGAGAAATTTAATATGATAGGAAATAATAAAAATGAGACTTTTTAACAAAGTCAATAATTAAAATTAAGACAAACACATGATTTTTGTGCAAATTATTTAAGTTAAACAAATTTTTATTATTCATATACTGCAAAATAGGAGGCTTATTAGCACAGTTTTCACAATTTCGGTATTAGATTTTTTGAACAATTAATAAAATATACTAATATGATAATGAAAACCTTTTTCTATATATATTTTCATACCAGTAATTTCTATACGCTGGTATGAAAGGATCTATAGTTTCTTTGCAATAAATGAAATACGATTATGTTGCATTATAGTCAATTTCCTTGATATGTTAATTTGATACACATTACGATATAAGTTATTTCTATTTTTATAATTTTATTGTAATAAATGACCATTGTGATTCAAAATAATGTATCGTATATTAACAGATATTTTTCTTGTAACTAATAATACATCACTTAGATTTGCTTTCTTAAGCA
Organism: Atta colombica; assembly: GCF_001594045.1. Lineage (NCBI taxonomy): Eukaryota > Metazoa > Arthropoda > Insecta > Hymenoptera > Formicidae > Atta > Atta colombica. The sequence continues at coordinate 168,662 of NW_017259234.1, read as the reverse complement.
AAAAGGATTGTAATACGAAATTATAAAATGTTCAAAAAGAAGGATGAGTAAAATTATTGGATTTTGATCTAAATGGATGATGGATCTTCGTTATATATATTTTCTTATATTTTTTAATGTGCTGAATGGTTTGCAAATGTTTATTTCAAACTAATTTGATGGGAACATGTTGAAAACCACATTTAAATTATTAAAAGAAATATAATTTCATCAAAATTTAACCTTTAATTGCAAATTTCAATATTTTTCTATCAATTTAGCTGGATATTAATATTTGCAAATAATTGCAGCACATCAAAAAATATAAAAAAAATACATAAGAAAGTTTCATTGCTTAAAGTTCATTGTTTTATTTTTTATTTAATATCTTGAACAATGAATGAAATAGATCAGTTTTAATCAAAGTAATTGAATCTTTCTGATGCACGTTTTTTTGTTTGCTTGTATGGTGTACTGAATCATTTGCAAACGTTAATTTTAATCTAAAATGAAAAAATAGTGAAAGTTGCATCAAAGATCAAATTTCGATAAAATTGTGCTGCTTCAGCTTACTTAGATTTTCAACATGTTATTATCAGATCAAATTAAAATAAACGTTTGCATATAATTCAGTATATATCTAAGAATACAAAAAAATATAAAGAAAATATAAAGAAGATCAGTCAGACTGAAATTCGGTAATGTTATCCACACTTCTATATTTGCCTTCTCTTGATTTTCTCTTTTTTTTTTATTTGTAACTTGTTGCAATTGTTTGATTTAAATGAAATTTAGGAAAAAGTGCTTAGCTTATAAAAAAATATTTTGTTAATATGTAGTTTAGGGGAACGCCTCTCAATGACTTTGATATATGTTGTGTATACTCTGAGTGACTTTGAGAAAGTTTAACCGTCGAACGTTATTTATTAAAAAGTTATAAACCAAAAGAAGTTTAAGAAATAATATATATGATATCTCTTTTTTACCACATAAAACAGAAATTTTCTGCTTTAAAGTATATTTTACTTTCCATGAGAAGCGATTCTTACCCCACCTCCCCCCTCCCTGCTTGGTGGCATACGACTTTCATATTTTCTTATATAATTTTTGTTCTAAGGATAGAAAATTTTTTTCTGCTTTACTCTGCATATATTCTATGATGAGTTAATGTGAATGAGAAATGAGATCTTTCCTTGTCGTTTCCTACAGTATTTATAGAAAGTATGTGCTCATTATAGAATATATGCAGAGTGAAGCAGAAAACAAATTTCTACTCTAAGAACAATTATTTAAGAAATAAAAATTATTTAAGAAAATATGAAAGAATGCGCCCTCAAGCAGGGGAGAAGGGATGGTACCTGATTAGGTTATTATATACCCATTATTATATATCCACGTTTGTATCACGTGGCCAATCGCAACGTGATCATTTGCAACATGATTGCTTTAAGTGAAAGTCGTGCGCCCCCAAGCAGAGAGATGGGATAGGAATCAAAATTTTCTTTTTATATAGCAGAAATGTAACGTTATTTCTTAAATTTTTTATTTCTTAAACTTTTTTTTTAACTTTTGTTACTGTATTGTAACTTTTTTTTTGTTTTTTGTTACTGTATTGTAATTTTTTAATGAGTGACGTCTAATAGTTAAAACTTTCTCAAGGTCACTCAGGATTATGATCTTGCCAACATATGTCGAGGGCAAGGTTATTGGAGAGGGGGACTCCTCTAATCTATATATTTACTATATTTTGCGATAACTTTTCCATTGTATCATAAATAGATAAATAAAACGCAATGCAACTTGTCTCTTCTGCTAACAAGTCTCGATATCCCTACATAAAATATTTCAACCTTCTTATTTAGTCATCTAATATGTTTTTCACAATATTTTAAAAAACTCATCAAATAAGAAATAGGAAAACCTGACTATAACGGTCTCTAAACTGGGTCTTTTTAATGCTTAATTAATTTAAAGTGAATTGATGATTGAAATATTATATCGTATGTATACATACATATATATCATATTGTAGTCATTTGAATTAAGCGCTGAAATTTTTCCGGACTTGAAACGCAGCTAAACTATCGAAATAACATCATAATTAAATTTTTGATGTTCAATATAGACATCTATTAGAGATCTTAATATGAAAAAATTTTATTTATTGCGAAAAATATTACCTCGGCCGGGAGTCGAACTTGGATCTCTTGCACTCCGTGCGAGCATTTAAAAATGATAACATTAAAATCGTTAAATACATATAGAATCATAATTACTGTTAGCAACATTTATTTTCAATCATGAAATATTAATACCGTTTTTCTGAACATGTATAAAAATATCTCCAATTTACTTATACAAATAATTATACTTTTTGGAATATGTTAATATAACGTATTTTTTTCTTATAGTTTACATTATTCTCTTTTCAAAACAATTCTTATTTTTACTTATCTGTATCTCTTTTTATCGTAAAGATATTTTTAAAAGGAATTGATTTTTGCACTTTTTCACAAAGAAAGAAGAATATCAGGGCGTTCTTAGCATTACCGAGATTCAAACCGAGGTTTGCTATTAGTCTCTGAATTTTCCTTAAACTCTAATTTTCTAGATATTACATTAATAGTTGATTATGAAAGAATTATATTTGACTTGTACTCAGGCCTTAATTTTCAATCTTGAGATGCTTAAATTCGTTAATTTTGTACAAGATAAATATGATTCTTCCATTGTTAATTATTAATATAATATCTAGAAAATTAGAGTTTGATACTTGAGATAATTCGTAATTATGTTCTATATTATATTCTGAATTTATTTAATATTTTATAATCCACAACTGTATATTTCATTTTAGATTCTTAATTAACAGGTCTGTATCTTAATTATCCACGACGTTTCTTACTAACTCTAGCGTCTAGATTATCACAAATCTCAATGGAAGACTTTTTTTTTTTAATGAAATGTAAGAATGTATAGAATCAAAATATCAAAAGAGGTATTGATAATAATTGAAAAGTTATGTCAAAAACGTTAAAGAATAATTTGTGAAAAAGTGCAAAAATCAATTCCTTTTAAAAATATCTTTACGATAAAAAGAGATACAGATAAGTAAAAATAAGAATTGTTTTGAAAAGAGAAAAATGTAATATAATATAAGAAAACTATAAGAAAAAAATGTGTTATATTAACATATTCCAAAAAGTATAATTATTTGTATAAGTAAATTGGAGATATTTTTATACATGTTCAGAAAAACGGTATTAATATTTCATGATTGAAAATAAAAAAATATTTTGAATATATTAATTATATTAATTATATTAATTATACATATATTAATTATATTAAATATATCATCATTTCTTTCGAAGTTATTTACAATTTTATAGTTCTGAAAAAATAAATCGATTATTTCGATAAAATGCCTCTCACGCAAAAATGCTGAAAATAAATGTTTTAAATATATGTTTTAATTGTAGGAGCACATATACTTGAATATAGTTATTGATAAACGGTCATTTATGAAAAACGAATTTTTACTTTTGGCAAAAATCTGTTGACATTACATTTGACGGGTTCAAGTCACCCAAGCCAAACTTTTATTACATTACAACGATATCAGCATTAGTGATAATTAAACAACTGTGATCGACAGAGGAAGGTTCCAAGTTTTTTACCCACTCACCTTAACTCTGCGATATTAACCATACAAAAATAGAGACCAACTAAAATTTTCATCCAGATACTCATGTAGTTGAAAGTCAAATGTAACTATTTTTTGAATGTTGCAAAAAATACACTGAGAATCACCAAATGAGAAAATCAAAACTTTTATGTATTTATATGAAGATTTGTTTAATAGATACTTGCACAAAGATCTTGTTTAGCTTTTATGTTCTCATTTTTAATTTTAACTATTGTCATTTATACTGCTTATGTCACACTTATCATTATAGTCACACTAAAATTGCAAAACCTTGGATCTTGTGTCACGAAATAATATTCACTTCATTAAAAGTAAGATATCATCAAAGCCAGGATAATATAATAAAAATGTCATAACACGTCTGGGATTCATTGAAAAAAATAGAAAAATATTCAACTTTAAAGTCACCTTTAGATATGATTTTCTAAAGATTTTTTGAAATCAAAATAATTAAACACGCAATATATAACACACGAACATTTTCGAAGGATATTATCAAACTGTATTTATATACATATATATGTAAATAAAACCGTCACATAGGTGGTAAAAATAATAAAATACTAGTCGGTAAAAATAATAAATAATGAGGAAGCAAAGTGACAAGATCTATGATTTAGTTTTATTGTGAAAAATATTCAAATTATCGCAGAAGAGAAACATTATAATTGCATTGTTGTTTAAGTTTCGTGTTAAATCCTGTCGCTAATTGCGTAAACAAAAGTAGTAACAATCGGAAGTATCATTATTATTATAAGTAGCAAGAATACACACGTGGACCTGCTGCTTTTTTCCGTGAATAGACACATAATCATGTCACGGATTATGGGATCTATATAAAAGCGAAGAACGTTTGCGCTGATCCAACTAGTGTATGAGTTTGAGTTTCAAAGCGAATCACGATGATCAAGCTGTTTCTTATTACGTTGCTTTGCGTGGCGATGGTAAGAAGTTAATAATAGCTCATATGTAGTCTTAAAATGAAGCAATATAAATTACATGTATTATTAATATTATTAATGTATTAATATGGATATTAGAAATTAAACATATGAACTCGTGTTTCAAAATAAAGATTAAAGTCTTAATTTAAAAAAAATCGATATGAAAAGAGGATGTTAAAAAGAATTCGATTTCTGTTTAAAAAGTATAAGTAAGGAATAGTGTTTTTTGTAGATTTTGATCTTCTGATGAATATGAGGTTATATTATTAAAAAGTAGTGTTTGAGAAACGCTTCGAAAATTGAATTCGGACATGGTTTATTTATCTAAATTTCAACATTCTTGCTTAATTTTCAAAATGTTTCCTATAAATATCATTAATTTTACAATAATTTTAACATATCTAGAAGGTGTTAAAGTTTATAAAAAACCTATTTCCTTTATTTATTTCTTTTTAGGCTTTTTAACCAGAAATTGGGATTTAATATCCTTTGTTATTCAGAGAATATTAAAAAGGAGCCAATTTTTGACCCTAGATTATAACGTTACTAAAAATTTCGTGACACTTGAGGAACACCTCGAAAATTAAACAAAATTATAAATATTGAATAAATATCATATTTGTGTTTAATTTTTGAAAATGTTTCCTAAACAGACTTTTTGATAATTTTATCGTATTTAAGAGATCAAAATCTACAAAAAACATTATTCTTTTTATTTACATATTTATTGCCTTTTAGGCAAAAATCGACTTTTTTTAGAAACATCCTTCTTTTCCATACAAAATGGATCATATATCAATAATACTTAAAAAATATTTAAAAAATTTTTATGATATATATCTTTTCTAATATAATGAGAAAAACATGAAGAAAAGACAGGAATAAATTATTATTGAAAGCAGAAGGCAAATATAAATAATATATTTTTTTAATGATGCTTTTGCAAATAATTTTTGGAAGTACATTTTTCGAAGCCGATTTATTTCGCAGAATAACCGATTATTTCGAGTTATATAATATATTATAGCGTTACTAATATTTCTTATTAATATCGCCGTTATTAATATCGCCTAATATGATCATATTTATAACAAAACATTCAACTACCTTTTCAGTTCGCCGATTCCCAAGAAGACCAAATGAATGAAGTGAGTACAACTAAATGTTTTCTAATTTTTCGGATTTATGTCAGAAAAATTTGACAGGTTTTTTGATTTGCATATAAATATGAATAATTTTTTCGTACTCTCGTTAGATAATTTTTGTGATGAGATAATTTTTATTTAAAGATGGGAACAGGAGTAAGGAAAGCAAGGGTTGATATGGCTGAACATGCTGCGATGAGTCAAGATAGTCCTTTATTAATGCAACATGCAACATTTGATGGTAACCAAGAAGATGAAAAGGAAAGAAGGCAAAGAAGAGGAAGAGGAAGAGGAAGAGGACGAGGAAAAGGAAGAAATGGAAGAGGATCAAAAGGACAACAAGGAGAAGATTAAACTCTGGTAGACATTTTTCAAGTTAAGAATCACGAACCTTTTTCACGGCTTTATTAATAATATTTAATTTAATTCTATAGATAATATTTTCATTTCGTTAATAATAATTAATCGTACTTAATATTAATCATGTAAAGAGCCAATACATAATGCGATTTATTTTATATAAAATAAATAGCAAGGAAATATTCTATTATACTATTTTTAGTTTTAATTAAAATTTTTACAATTTAAATTTAATAACATATAGAAATATAAATTTATATAGAAATATAAGGGTAAAAATAATAAGAATTTAAAGAGTTAAATCGACTTTAGATGATTTATAAGTCATAAATAATAATTATTCGTATTAGAATTAATAAAGCAGTCAAAATATTTTGTTTGTAATCTTTTCCAAATTCATAATGGCACATTTTCTAAAATATTTCGTTATTTGTAATATGTAAATGATTACATTGATTAATGCATTTCCTCTTTTATTTAAAAAAAAAATATATAGTATAATTATATTCAAATATTAATTCTCGATAATTCTAATATTAAAAAATAATGTGCGTGTCACAAAGATTAATTTTGTATATTTATTTCACAGATCTCTTCTGGATACATGTATCGTTGTGAAATACAGATAAAAATTTGACTAGATCGGCTAAAGGTTTTCTCTCAACAATATAAGTATCATGTATTTTAAATTATTCGCACGGCTAAAAAAAATCCCGATAATTGTAAAATAATAAAGCTTGTCACTGCAGTAAATTTTTCATTGTTATTTAAATCGATTCTCCATTTGTACTTATATTTCCTTATTTCTCCATACATATTTCCTAAATGAAAACGATTCTTTTTTTACTTTTTATGCAAACTATTTTATTCGTCGATAATATCGAACATCGTAAGAAGAGATCCTAGCACATAAAAATACTTAAGATATAATACAGGAAACACAATTAAAGCACTGGCGATAGAAACAAGGAATAAAAGATTTCAATCTATTAGAAATCGTCCATTTTAGTATATCGTTTCTGATCGGTTGAAATTTGTTTCCTATTCCTATTGCCTGTTCTTCATTGTGTTTTTGACTTAAGACTTAAGGCAATTCTATAATGTGCTCTTTGTTTCCTCTTTCTGACTTTTTGCCTCTTGCTTTTTTCTCTTTTGCAACCATTTTATCGATAATTATATTTCTTGCTGTGTTTTCCTGTTTCTTCCGAAATTCGTTAACTTTTATCTCGGACGACATAAAACAAAAACCGGATAAGAAGTAAACAGACAAGATGTAAAAAATAGCAAAAAGAAATAGGAAACAAAAAACATATTGTAGAATAATCATTAAGCAATATAAGGAAATCAACATGTTGGATTCGCTTACTATTCAAGGCTTACATCTTAAGGTTTTGTATGTGTCATAGCTTTAATTCGTGCACTTGTTTGAGATAAATTCTCGTCAAAATACGTGTAACAATTTGTTTTAATTGTCGCGTAATCTCGCCGAAGATCCAGATTTTCATTGAATCATTAAAAGTTCCGTTGATATTTACGAATATATTACTCGTTTGAGAAAAAAGATGCTTAATTATGCGTTTCAACTTTATGCGTAATCCGGCGGCGCGGCGACGATTGCTGCAAATCAGCCTAAATCGATACACAAAAAAATAAACATAAATTCTCTTATCTATATCATTGCTGCATTACCGTTCATATAGCCGTAATCACATTACAAGTTGTCGATTAGTGATTGTCGGTTCTATTTTAGCCAATCATGATGCAAAAGTGCAAGTTAGCTACAACGTGATTAGTGAAAATAGAATCGACCAGCAATTGTAATTGTAGTGCGGCAATCTATAGTGCGTGATTATGACCTATCATCGTCCTTTCCGAGAATTTAATGAGCTTCATCTGATTTCTTTAGCACTCCAAATACTCCAATCCAACAAACTGTGTTGATAGATGTCGATCACAAATATCATGATACACAATAGATCTGTTTTTTATTCTTGCACTAGATTGCACTCTTTCTCTTTCCCCAATTAAACGTTTTATTATGTTGTCAGAAGTAAGTAAAATGTTACAATAACTAACTTTTTGCTTCAATTACATTGTTTTATTATCAATCAAGGATTTGTTTACTCATATCAACAAGAGATTAGTTAATCCGAAACAAAAGCTGCGCAGCCATATTTGTGCGAACCCGCATTTTTTCGCGAATGCCTCTATTGGTTATGTTGTGGTTTAATATTTGTCGAAGTTAGATTAACGTTCGAGAGGATTCTGTTCTCGAGTGGCACCAAACTTTTCTCTCTTTAGAATTTCATAGAATAAACATACGAAACATGAATTTTTAATTTTATCGTAGTGAACGCAATCTCAATTTCAATTTCAGCAATTGATGACTTGCCATTAGACTAGAGAGCAAGAAATAATTCTTGCTTGTGTAAGTATCATTTTTATTTAACTTTTCAAAGTTTCAACTTGCATATTTGATTTTATCACAAATGTGTAGAAGGTCGGAGACATCTTGTTATTAGCGATTGATTCCCGTGTGCGGAAGAAGTTACTATTGCGATACAGCGCAGCAGGGTATTCCATTACAGATGCCTAAGGTCCTAATTAATCATAGATACGCTTCTTTTCGAATCGATAACAGACTCAAGGATTCCTTCTTTTATCTAATTAATTTACTCAGTCTAACTATTAATTTTTTGATCTAGTTTACATCATTCACTTCGGGCTAGCAAATCATTATAGAGATTGTAATTAAGATTGCGTTCTGTCACGACGAGAGAAAATTAAAATTCACGTTATGTATATTCTAAAAATTTAAATTATTAGAGAGAAAAATTTGCTTGGTGATTGAGACTAGAATCCCCTACATTTATTTAACCTCGAATACTAATCCTTAATATACATCTTTGCGTTATTCATGGGTCTTGTGCATTCCTTTTCTTTGAAATATTAAGAATATCTAGTCAAATATCGGTCTCTTTTCTATTCTTAAAAAAAGTTTGGCATTTAGAGAACAAGTTTTGTGCGTTGCCGATCTCAATTCGTGCGTATCCTTTAATTGGCATAACTTCCAAGTTCACCTCTGGGTCACAAATCCAACATATGTACAGAGTGTACATTTTTTGTAATTAAACATTTTTTATTTTTTTCTTTATTTTCTACTAATCGATCTACTTTTCGATTGTATTGCGGGAATATTGTATTTCGCGAATTATTAAAAAAAAAAATTTAACTCTAAAACAACATTAGCCCTTAATAAACACAATTTTTTGATATCTTTGTTCTAAATGTTGTCAGTAATATTATATATTATTCTCTGTAATGTTATAAAGAATATTTTCCTAATAAATTATCAATTTTTTAACATATATAGCAATAATAAAATGCATTGTTTTAAAATATAAATGCAATATATCTTCAATTTATAATCATTCATGCATATTAAAAAAATATCATTTTCAGGTTACTCAATAACTAAACTTTTGGATAGCCGACATTTGAACTATTTTTTTTTGTAATTTGGAATATCAATTTTCAGATATTAAACTATATTTTTTCTTTAAATATTTTTGTTTCAGAATTTTATATTTTTATATGAAACAATGCATTTTTCTTATTTTGTTAACTATATTTAATTATAATAATTTATCTGCAATTTGTTATGAATATATAATTGTACAAATACTTTCTAAAGATGCCAAAATATAAATATATAAAAATTGTTTAATAAACTTATAAAAGTGATAATTTATAAAAGTGATAAAAATTAATCCAAAACACGAATGATCAAACGTGTGTAGTGCCAAAAAAATTAAGATATATACTAAATGAATCTCTTTAGTTAAACATTACTAACGCTATGTTTGAGTCGTTCATGGAGCTTACTAATGCGGAATCTACAATAGAAATCGTAACGATCGTAGAGTCTTAAGTCATAGAAGATTAATCAATCGAATATGACAAAAATAATTAACTATGATTAATCAATTTTCTACGACTTACCCTACAATCACTGCGACTTCTATTGTAAAATCCGCATTACACTATCGCGCTATTGACTCCACGAACAGCATTGATAGCGTTTGCATTTATAGTGTGAATAGCGTCTCCCCGAAGAACACACAGAATCTCTAAGATGGATGACGCGTGTTGAACCGTACCACGCACTGCGTTCCTTTCGAGTTTCCAAATTTCTGCGAAGGACGTACAACGATCCGCTTGGAAAATCTTTAGAAAATCTCTTTTTCTTTTCCTTTGCTTCAATTGTTGCGCACGTAGTTTTCCGTTCTCTAAAATTCATTCTACAATGCAGTAGTAAGACTGTTGTAAGAGGGAGTAAAATATGGCGTTAAGACTGGAAGTAAGCGAAGCGGGTTATTCCCGTACGCCTTATTACTTTACTGCCAGCCAATCAAAACTAATTATGAGATAAGGCGCGAAAAAAGCGCGATAAGGCGTAGAAGAATTTTTTACTTCCTACTGTTTATTCCCACTATTATAGAATAAGACTTTGTTTTATATATTCTGACGTTTGTTCAACATTTTGTTACTCAGAAAATATATCTCGTTTGGTATGTATATAATGGTATCAAAGTATTACAATGCATAATAATTATGCATAATAATTATAATATTTTTTTCCGATATATTTCCGCAATTTAGGCATCGCGATTTATTAACATTATACAATATGTTACGGTATCAATTTTTTGATAATTCGTCATAATTTGACATTGCCTCTCTCTCTCTCTCTTTTTCTCTATGAATTAAATAATTTATTTAAGTGTATTGCATGTATAATAAAACGTTGAAAGTATGCCATACTATACAGATTAATTGAAACTCATAATAATAGCTTATTAATTAATTTTGCTAATAATGACGATGATGTAGTTTGATACGCATGTGAAGTTCGCTGTTTTTTTTAGAAATTGAATTTTTTAGAAATTGGATGCGAGTTTGGTTACTTGCGCTATTCCAAAATACTATTTTGCACAAAATCCTTTAAACAATGTAACAATATAACTAATATAATATTCAGTGTCATATTATTATCATTATTCGACGAAATATATGTCAAAAATGTTTTACGCTCGAAATGCTTATTCAATGCGCTTCTGCTTCCACACAGCATGAAATATTCAGAAAATTTCCAAAATATTTCATTACAAGATTTGAAATATTTCTGAAATATAAACATGTCTAGAATGTCTCATATCAGAGACTTTGAAATAATCTTTCTTTTACAATATATATTTATACAATATTTTTGTAAAATATTTTAATGCAATATTTCAAAATTGTTTTAAAGTTTTAATGCAAAATTTGTAAATGTTTACAAAATGTTTTAAAATATTTTATTGAAATATTTCAAAAAAATGATTCACATAAATATTTTATACTGTGTAAATATTTTATACTGTGTGAATCGATAACTTCTTGCATAATAGCTCTGAAGTTGTACCGGGGTGAAAGTGTAAGCAATCGAACTCACTCTCTCGTGTAATAAGCGTCTCGTGTAATAAGCGGAAATATTGCGATAAACAAGCGTTTTATTTCAATTTCTTCGTTCGTTTTTCACGTTGTTTGTCTTTAAGTTTCACGTACGCGATTATGCAATGCAAATATCGGATATATCGATTAATTGAAGCGTATAACAGTAATTAGTCGATATGCGATATGTCGCGACTCGCGCCAGCACAAATATGACGTCTCGGCATAGGTATGAAGTTATCTGCGCGTCTCTCAGATTTTTTTACATGGCATTCCGCACGGAGTCGGAAGTCGAATCGAGTTAACGGATGAGCGAATCGCGGTTTTGTCGTCGCTCGTTGAAGATGCATCGCGTACACGATTGAATATCGAGAGTGGTCGAATTAAGTGCGGATGAATGTCGTAATTCCGCTTTTTCGCAACACATCAGACGTGCGAACGCATACTGAGTCGAGTTAAGTAACGAGCGAACGTATTGTGATTTTGTGTATCGCCATCTCCTCATAGTGCGACGCGTCGCTTGTTCAATGATTGAAATGCACCATGAATGTATTAATCGGGAATGAAACTATTCTGATAGAAATACATGTAATTTTCCTACATATTTATCCAGTTATTGTCTAGTTCTACTATATTCTCATTACTTGTAACAATATTGCATAGGAAATGGACAAGAACTTGATAAGATTTATTCGGTGACTGAGTAGCAAATCATCAAATCATGTAACTTTTTCTCTAGAGTGGAAATGTAAAAAGTCTAGTCTCTAGTTCTCTAGAGTGGAAATTTTTATGTATTATATGTATGTACATTTATATTCACATATAAAAATTTTCGTTTTTTTTTCCTGGACAAAGATACATGATTAACTTCCTGAAGTTTTTTTGGTAAAAATACAATTTGGATATCCATTTATTGTCTATAGTATTAGTAGATTATTATTAATTAAAAATAAGTTAAAATATTAAATATTATTTTTTTAAATATTAATTTAAAAAATTAGTTAAATATTAAAATACTAATAGTAAGAATTAGTAAAAATTAATTAAATACTGAAATACTAAATTTAATAATAAATATTAGTTTAAAAATAGTTACAATACTATGTAATTTATTTATTGTTCTACTTTTTTTTTATTAAATAGGTCCAGATTTTGCGCATCTTTTACGCAGTAATTGCAGACAAAGCATCTTTATTGAGCTCCTAAATATTTTTACTCTTCAATGACTAGACAGAGTTAATATAATTATCTAGTAACTTCTAAAAAACCGTATTTCTACCAGAATATGAATGTCTCCATTGATTGTGTCTTTTCGTGATCGGTTTGTATTATGTGAGTGCCTGAAGCAACAAAAGGGACCGACAGGAAAGCGAATAGGAACGACATATCGGCTGGTAAGAAAATTCATTTATTATTATTTCATATTATATAATTTTTATTTATTTTCGATATTTTTCATATTTATATTTAATTATTTTAATA
>NW_017259234.1:154918-155450 GCF_001594045.1 Atta colombica | reverse complement strand
AAGTAAATTATTAATTTTAATAATTCATTTTCAATATTTTATAATGATCGTAATATTGCAATAATGAATAATGAATAATAAAATTTATTACATCAAATTTAAGTAAACATTTTTAGAGCAATGTACATTAAAATGGAATTTTATAGAGAATTTTTTTTATATAAGACACAAGCTCGCATTTCTAAAATATTGATCAATTGAGAATTAATGTAAAGAAAAAAATTAATTAAATTGATTGCAAATATAGTCAAAAATATTAGACATCTTTTTAATTAATATATAACGTTTTAGCTCAAAAATTGATTTATGTTATTTGTTGTAATTTATCCTTTGTTTTAAGAATCCTTTAAGCTTATGTGTATAATGATCGAATAAGAAATAACAGCAGAGCTATTTTATAATTCTTAATGCAACTTGCATTAAGAGTTACAGAATAGAGGCCCAGGTATTATAAGGAACAGATTTTCAAATGAAAAGAATATAAAACTAATATTTGTATAGCTGTATAATTTACGTTTATATATAATATAAT
>NW_017259234.1:152258-154818 GCF_001594045.1 Atta colombica | reverse complement strand
AAAATTAGAAAATTATAACATTACAATTTTAATATAATATAATTTAATATAATATAATAATTATAATATTCTGCATTTTTTTTACAGAATGACATCTATCGATTATTTCTGGGATATCCGGTGAGTTTTATTTTTTTAATGAGATTTATACGGAGTATCTCAAATCAGCGCTACCGACACGATTTTATTTTATATGTTTAGTTTTTGCGATGAAAATCTCCCTCGAAAATATTCGCTCCGCAATTAATCAAAAAGTATAATCGGAAGCTCAATGTGAGATGCTCCGTGTATCTGATGGCTGTTACATTCGCTTTGCTTGTTTACGTGAATAAATAATTAAATAAGATCAGATATAAGAGAAGCTCGGCGCGTGACATTCACGATTGAGAACCTCGTCTCCAGGTATTTTATTCATCGATAAATACGCGATTGGTATCGCGCGACGATTCACACGTGAGACTCGCGCATTCGAACAAATCGAATGGCACTCCGCGCGCGATTATCCCTAATCGCCGATCCGTCGAAGCGTTCCATTCGCATCGCCCGAGAGAGATGGGATGAAAGGAGGCGAGATTCGACTTGCGGATAATCGATGAGACGGCATGAGTGACGGCATCCGCCGATAGCTTCTCGATCGGGCACTGCGAGAAGCGTCGCCGTCGATAAATGACGACGACACACGACAATGACAACGACGACCACGATGATGAGGGGTAGACGAACGGCGTTGACTACGAATATTATCTTTGACCGTATAAGAGTCTCCATCTACTTCTCTTCTTTCCCCTTCGTGATTCCTCTTTTTACTTCGTTACGGGCGAATAAATCGACGAGGTCGACGCCGAGGTCGAGTTCTATGGACGCCGATAGGAGGTCAGCTAACGCTGATTCACTATTACCGCGCGGGATACGCGCGGACGTCGCTTCTGGGTGGTAATTAGTTCCAATCCCGGTAACGGCGTCGTATATCTCGTATAATTTTTACACGCGTGTTAAAGCAGAATGTTGCTGGCGGTCCCTCTGTGCGCTATTTTTACATTAGGTATCCAGATTTTACTCTTTTCTTTCTCTCTTTCATTCTCCTCGTTATCATCCTCGTTTCTCCTACCGATGACACATGTCCCCTTCGTGAATGCAGTCTTTGATTTAAGAGGAGATTTTACATACACAATGAACTGAAAAGAAATTTTCTAAATCTAATATTTTTTTTAACAATATTAAGTTAGTGTTTCTATATTATTATAGGAACTAAATTAACATCTCTTTATTGGAAATAAATATTTACTAAATGTAAACATATATTATTGATTTGAGTATTATACTTTTTTTTAAATATTTATTTTTGCAACAAAGAAATGTTAGTACTATTTAAGAAAATATTACTTGGATTTAGAATTTCTTTTTCAGTATACTATCTTTCTTCTACGTTTTTCTGAGAAAATTTGTGTATATAAAATAGTAGAGATGTAATTTATTCTACGATAGGTAAGTAGATATGCATAAATTTCATACTGAAAAAAAATTATTAAATCTTAACACATATTTGTTTGAATAGTATATTAAGTAAATATTTACTACATTAAAAAATCATAGTTAAATTAAATGATTTTTGTATTATGTAAATAAATGTATATTTACATTGATACAGTAAATACTTATTTAGAATTATTGAAACAAATATTTATTAAAATATTTAATTTTTTATAGAGTATCTTTTATTTAAATGTTTAATTTATTAAATATTGGAATTCAATTAAACTACGATATATCATTTATGTAAATTTATTTATGTTTTGATGATCATTTTACGAACGATCAAATTTATTATTTTCCATAATTTGATTTATCTTAAAAGATAATTAGATTTTAAAATATTATAAATATCTCATTTCTTAGTCCCATTTTAAAAAGAGTTTTCATTGTGATGACTCGATAATAATTTCACAAAGACTCCGCGAGACTTCCAGATGTCAAACGAAAAAATTATATTCCGGCGAATAGGTACCGGTTGTGTGGGAACACTAAAATTCTTACCGGATCTTCTCGTAAAGAGATTGGGAGGAAAGAGAGGAACTTCTCCGATGAAATGTGGGAGGAGTCAAGGGGGGACGAAAAGGAAGCTTATCGATGAGGACGTTAGAAAAAGAGATGGTAAAAAAAGAAGGAGGGTCGATCCATGTGTTGCTCAAATAACAGGTGCCTAATTGTTATTTGTCAATCATCAAATATTAAGACTTCAAATCCCTTTCTTTGATCGCTTCAGACCTGCCGTTATTAACCGATAGGAAGTACATCCTATATCGGCTCTATCGATCCTTCCGCTTTTTTGTCCGTATCTTTTTATAAAAGAGGAAATTCGATAATCGATTTTACCAATATCGATTAGCCGAACGCGATCAAATCGATGATTTTTTATTATCAGATAGATAATAAGTTTAACTATATAAGTATTTAATTAAAATAAATATTATTAAACTCTGTTTCAATTAAAAAAAATCTGCTCTTTTCCATTCTTCATCAATTCTTTTTTATTTAACAATTAGTAATAATAACCAGTAAT
>NW_017259234.1:144264-152158 GCF_001594045.1 Atta colombica | reverse complement strand
GTACATTTTTAAATATATTAATAAAATATATTTTTGTATATTTTATTCGATATCTTTGCATAGCTAAGATCGTGTAACTCTAATGTCAACATCCTGGTAAAAAAAATCCTGATAAAAAAATCTTTCGGGAAATGTATTTCTCTTAGATACCTCTCAGTGAGTTTTAATCATTTGACAATCACAACCTAGGCGACTGTGAGATTGTTTAATTTTCGCAATGGCGATTCGATTCGTGCACGATCACGACGCGCGATTGGCGGCATTGCTCGTCCGCGTGCTCGTGATTGGGATGACTTGGCTGGAAAGTGTCTTTCAGTGTCTCGTTTCCATCTCTTCTTTCTTCCTTTTCCCGCGGAAGAAAGCCATCGCGCGCGATGCCATTCGGTAGCTTCACTGGCGCATTGTGAGCATGTCGAAGGAATACTGTCGGCGAGTTCGGTTGTATAATAAACTTCCTACTTCCATAAATGACAATAGAAACGGGCATCTTTAGGTGCTTCGACTGTGCTCTTCTTTCGCTTCAACATGAAATTAGTGTGACTGTCGGCCGATCTCGATGACTCGAATTCGCTACCGTGCATTGTGTATCTTTCCCGAATTCTCTCTTGGTGAATTTCCGTGAGGAAATTAGGAAACCGTAGAAGACCACCTAGAGGAGAATGAGGAGGTCGAGAGATAATTATTTTTGAGAAGATATAGGGCAGGACAGTAGGCGAATATCATTATGTGAATTCTATAGCGCGACAGTTGATTAATAGTTAGAAATTTCAGCTATCATTTATGTGCTTTATAATGCCGAATGTTTTTTAGATTTGATTTAAGTAAATTTTTTTTCCTCATAGATATCATAGATATAATTTAGAAAGAAAAAAGAAATACTAAAAAATATTTATATCTTGTAATTAAAGTTATACAGGACTTGAATATAAAATAATTAATAACGATGCGCTGAAATAAAGATTATAATTACAATATTTGTAGCATGCAGGACTGAGCAAAATACATCATTAAAGTATTTGAAATACAAAATATAAAATACTTTGATGTGTTCCACTGAAATATAAAATACAAAATTGTATTTCAAATACAAGTATTCGAAATATGCTCAGCCTTGTATGTGTAAGTAGAGATCTAAGAGATCGAGAGATAATAATTTTGGAGAAGATAATGAGACAGGATAGTATGTGCATTCTATAATGTGATAATTGATTGATAGTTATAAATTTCGGTGTTTCTATGATTTAAAATGTTGAATGTCTTTTAGATTTAGCTTTAAAAAAAATCTCTCTTTTTCTCCGTCTATGTCACAAGTGCAATCAACAGAAAGAAAAGAAAGAAATGCTAAAAAAGATTTACGTATATTTTATGACCAAAATTTTACGAGAATATAAAATAATGAATAATGACGCGCTAAAATAAAAATCGTAAGTATAATACTTATAATATAAGTCGTGAATCGAAGAGGTCGAGAGATAATTATTTTGGAAAAGATAGGACAGAACACAGTAGGCGAATTCTATAATACAGTAATTGAATGATAGTTAAAAATTTCGGTGTTTCTATCGATTTATAATGCTAAATGTCTTTCACATTTAGCTTTGAGAAAGCCTCTTTTTCTCAGTTTATATCACAGATACAATCTCTACAGAGAAAAGAAAGAGATGTTAAAAGAACTTAAGTAATGTCTCTAAATCAAAATTATGCGAGAATTGAACATAAAATAAATAATAATGATTCTAAAATGAAGATCATGATTAAAATATTTTTAGCGTACGGGTAAATCATGAATTGAGAAGATTGAGAGATAATTGTTTTGGAAAAAATAATGAATGGGACAGTAAATGAATCTATCTTTATTATGTGAATTCTATAGTGCGACAGTTGATTGATGGTTAGAAATTTTGACGTTTCTACTTCCGATTTATAATGCGGAATATCTTAGATTTTGCTTCAAGCAAATCTCTCTTTCTCCATCTATATTATAGATATAATCTAGAAAGAGAAAAGAAAAAAATACTAAAAAAGACTTATATCTTGTAATCAAATTTGCGGAATGTGAAAATATAATATAATTAATAACAATATATACACTAAAATAAAAATCATAATTACAATAATATTTGTAGCGTGAACGACTAAAATCATTCAAGAATACTCGAACACTGATCTCATCAAATCGATCGATTTTCGTTGTGCTGTTCGTTATTCCGTGGCGCATCGAATCGAACGACTGCTTTTTTCGAGGCCGCGATAAAGATATGGACTCTCGAGGAAAGTGACGGTATTATTGAATTATTATGGATGATTTTTATGTATCCCACCATGGAATTATGATTCGACACCTAATTTCACGTATGGGCGTTAACGAACCATTGTTCTTAATTTATTATCCCACAGCTTCTTTTTATTGCGCGCATTTACATCAGCCATTTTTCTGCGGCCGGTTGTTTTATTGTATGTAATTCTGAACGGGAAAGCATATCTCGAT
This sequence comes from Atta colombica, assembly GCF_001594045.1. Classification (NCBI taxonomy): domain Eukaryota; kingdom Metazoa; phylum Arthropoda; class Insecta; order Hymenoptera; family Formicidae; genus Atta; species Atta colombica. The sequence continues at coordinate 149,670 of NW_017259234.1, read as the reverse complement.
ATAGGCGAAAACGAACGATGGACGAATTCTTCGCATTTATTGCTTTTTGTTCTCGTAAACTATTTTCGATTCAATTTTCATCACATGTGGATAGTTACAATGACAAGAGACAATAGACAACCTGAACATTTAGAAAATTCTGAAACATTACAAGTAGAATAGTTCCGTAACTAATTAAATAAAATTATTTTTATTTTTTGTTTGCGCGGAATTTAGGGGGTTGAAACATCTCTTGGAAAAAAATTGGTTTTTTTTTCTTTCGAAGCAAATATTATCGAAACTGTAAAAGATAGAAAAAAATGTTCTGAATAAAAATGATTTCACAAGGGTAAATTATAATAAAATTATAATAAAAAATTTTTTAATTATAATAAAAAAATTTTGGAGTATAACAAAAAGGAGAGAAAAATTTTGAAGATACTGACTGCGATTTATTAATTGCTGTGATTATTAAAGTTGTAATGCTGAAGATGACTCAAATAGGAGTCGAAATGTACGAAACATGATATTACTAACTAAATGTTTATCTCTAACAACAAGTTGACTTCTATATAATTTTTTTTACGGTTTGTTGTATCAATTAAAGGAGTCTATAACTCATTAGTTTTTAATTTAATTTCATTATTATTAAAAAAACTTCTTTTTATTGTTTATTTATACATATATTTGTATATCTTCATCTCTAATTAAAAAAATTTTTTTAAATTTTAATTTTAAACTATTCTTGATTATTCAACTTTTATTCAGAACAACTTTTTATTTTATATAATTTCGGAAGCGTTGAGTTGCTTGCTACTCTGCGATTGACTTGCGATCTATAGCTCCGGATACAATCTCAATTGCATCCATACGCGATTTTTTGCATTTAAGGAGCCAAAAAATGGCTCCATCTGATGATATAAGAGATCTTCGATCATCAACACTGTTCGAATTTGGCGTTAAACTGTGCCATATATCAGATATATTAAATATTAAATCTCATAGGACCGTACATGAGAATGCAATAAAAAAAAATTTTTTTTATAACCAAAAATTGAAGAAAATAATGTATTTGTTTATGAATATTTTGATTTTTTCTCAATATACATTACACAAAATCCATCCATTCAAATTTTCTGTAAAATCTCTCTTCTCATAATCTGTTTTATTATTCAATTTTGTTTTAAAGGATAACATCTCGAATAAAATTAATTACATTTATTCGTAAATGTAAAAATATTCTAGTATTAAAGTAGTGAGAGACTATATTAGACACCACATTTCATATTTTCACAGTGTACAATTAATTTCAAAATTTCTATCATCAGGAGATGTTCGAAATTTTTCGCGTATATATCCGTGTACTTTGTCACGCCAGCATTTTGCAAGGTTCCGGGGGTCATTGATGTACCGTTGCCGAGTTTATTGACAGATCTCTTAGCCGATGTATACACGTCGTGCCGTTGTCAATGCGTCTCCATAAATCACAGCACGGCGATCAGGGACAAAGACTTCGCATAGACAGTTAATCGAACGGACGAAAAGCTCATCGTACGATTGAGAGATTTTTAATAAGTTATAAATTAAAATTTTTTTTCTCTTTCTCTAGACTGCTATTTCCTTGTAGACAATCAATGCATACCTTGTCAATTCCTATAGGTACGTGCAGTGTTATATTGATGACATTGTCATTTAGGAATTGTTCATAAAACCTTCGTTTGAAAAATGACTTTAAGTGACAAACAGATTCTTTAAATTTTTTGGAGTGAAAGTTTTGAGTCAGTCTTAAAAAAAAAAAGAGTAAAAACTTTTCACTCTTGAACAAAAGAGAGGCAAATTATTACTATTTTGGAATGCAATTCACTTCAAAAGAATGAAATCTCACTGCTACATAAAGAATAAAAAACTGCCACTCTTGTTCAAAATTGAAAATATTTTCACCTTTTTTTCGATGGTTCAATTAATCGATCAACGCCACATGCGTGCCAATAGTCATGATTATCAATATATAGTACATTAAGAAATGATAATAATTTAACAATTTACTTCTTGAGATTTCTAAATTTTTTTCTACATTTTGAAAGAAATAAAATATTTCTCTTATATCCTCTCTAAAACTTTTGGAGTGAAATTTCACTATAAAACAGTATCAAAGAATAAATTATTATCGTTTCTTAATGTACCTATATATTGATACTTGTGTTAAATATATTTTATTCTTTACTTATTATATTAAAAAAAAATGTCAGTATTTTTACGATCAATCCTTTTGCAGCGAAACATTGTAAAGTGATAAATTAATAAACATTAACGTCGCAGAAATTTAATTACATAGCAGCCATTGCACACGTGCTCCTCTGATTATGTTGAGGTTCGTAGCACGGGTCAAATTTATATAGGGAGAAGAAAACTTTTTATAATAATGAAAATGATCGCGGAACGCCTACCTGGACGAAAACGAGAACAGCGGCGATATAGAACCCCCATCCATTCTTCTGCCATTTCCAAATCTTACGGGCGTATTGTGACTTAATTCGCCTTTCTCGCCACAGCCACGATGGGTGGTCGGATAAAGATTTCTCTCAAATTTCTCACGAAGGTACACCCCGTTGAGAGAAGTCACGGTGTGAGAAAATAACAAAGAAAAACGCCACTATCCGTCGCGTAATTTATTTGAAACTGACGCCGAATTATGGTTACGCCAGACTTTATATTTACTTATTCTGTACAAAACATTTTATAGTATTAGTATTAGATTTTAGATACGTATTTTTTGACTAATTTCAAGTCAAAAGTTGAACATTATTATGCATTTAAAATCTACACGACCGAATTAAATATAATTTACTTGCGTAATTAATTAAAATATTTAAATAATAATTGCTATAATATACATGTATAATATACATATATATATTGGGTTGTCCGGAAAGTTCATGCCGACTAACCTACATAATTTAATAAATGTATACTAAAATTTAAATTTTCTGCGTTTCAATTTTTCCTTCAACATCGGCACGAATTTTCCGGACAACCCAATAATACATTTTAATTAAATTTTTATTACTTATGATGATACTTTGTATATAATTTAATTCTTCGTACATACGAGTGCGTGATTCGCGTCTTGCGCATTTCTTTTCTTTGAAATGCTAGGAACATTTGGTTAATACAATTATTAACAATAATAGTACTCTTTATTATTTCTTTTTTTAATACGACTTTATATATACTTTCTAAAATTGATATCAAAGTACCTGTAAGAATCTCTTGATAATTTAGACGTATAAACGTAATGAAAATTCATTTCAAATGAATGGCCTATCATGTACAATAAAAAATAAAAAATCTTTACGTGTATTAAGAATTACGTTACTTATTAATGTTTTTATTTGTTAATCTTTCTGACAATAAAGAAATCCGCTTACTAGCCATTTTAGCTAAAAAATATTACTTTCGAACTTATTTAGAGAACAATTCTTTAAAAAATCAGTTATCGTTGTATTTAAGACAATTTTAAAATAATTGTAAATCAAGAAAAAAAGAAAAAAAGGGCTATCCTTAATCTATATTTATAATCATCTCTTAAATTTTGTAAACAATTAACTGTTGTAATATCGTAATTACTGGGCTGATTATTTATAATTACGCATTGTGCGCCCGTATAAAAGTGAAAAAAAAGAAGGCATGCCAGGGAAGTTTATAAATATATTTAATTTTCGATAAAACCTGAGGTTCTTTAGGTCGGTCACACTGTATATAACTTTACTGTTTATAACTTTATCTTATCGCAAATTACATACCATGATTACCATTAAGATTAGGCATAAATCGTTATTTTTACAAGTCAATTGCATGATTGCGTAGTAAATGTTAAAAAATATATTGTAATTATGTAAATGTAATTATCAGAATTTTATCTGCAATATTCTCTTTAGTTTGATTTTTCTAATATCATTTGTTTGATAGAACTTATTCTACGATATAGAAAAATATAAATAAAAAAATGATATAGAAAAGGTAAAAAGAAATAATTAAATTGAAATAATCAAATTATACTATCTTTTGTATATATTTTGAATAGAGGATTTTACATGCATCAATCGGTCAAAGATTAAAAGAAAATTGTACTTCACTCGTGTGTGAATTATTGACACGTCAAGTCGAAGTAAAAGTTATTATTTGTACGCACGCGTCTCTCCGTTATGGTCAGCGACCTGTTCTTTTATCATTTGCATAATCACTCAAGAGACATCATAGCCATATCGGAAATGTGTGGACGCTGTGACAACATTCGCCACGAAAATCTAGCTATAGCGGACATCCAAGTAATTAGTTGAAATTTACGATAGTGATTAATCAATCTTAAAGACGAGTCACGATCGATGACTTTCTTATTCCTAGGCGATTCTTTCGATAGCTTCTTATTCGGCAGTTGTCAAGTAGTCGAAATGAAGATTAATCGATAGATTAGTTCGTAATATTTCACGTAAAATATGAAAAATATTTATAACTAATGACTTGATACAGGTTGTGATAAATAAATAAATCAGCGATTAGAAATTTATTTTTTGCATACAGAAAAAATACTTTTTAAATCGAGAATGATATGCTCATATAAACAAAAATAAGATAATTTTGTTTCAAAGATTTTAATGATTTGACTGAATTTGTGTTGATGCGAGTTTACTTTGCATTCAGTTCAAAACTAAAAAATCTTGCATCAATACAAATTCAATCAAGATTAAAATCCTTGAAGCAAGATTACAATATTTTTGCTTATATATAAAAATATTATTGTCGATTTAAGCCTTATTTTTTTGTGCACATTGTACAATACTTACTTTTATCTTCTCTATGCTGTTATGAGAAGATTTTTTTACAGTAACAATTTGTCGCACGACGTATCTTATTCATGTGCTTTATCTTGATAGACGAAATAATCTCCATTCATTTCGCTTTTTGCTCTACGCTGTCAAGTTTAGTAAAGTCATCGCAATATATTGGCGAATACTGATATTTCCATGCGCGACTCTCTGAACGATCGTTCGAATCGTCGATGGCGAATAACGTTCGATCATTACATGACACATCTCTCGCGTCATCCAAAGCATTCGAAGTTAGATCGCGGTTCCGTATCGAATGGTCATTATATTACCACGGCGAAGGGTGGATCGCGTGAGAGCCGGCAACAAAACGTCTTTCCCGATCGCGCCTTTATCGGATCGCGGTCGGTCTCCCTGTACTTCTCTCCACGTGGGTGGCGTGCTATAGCATATTACACGGACCTTTAGGACAATTTAGATGGCCCTGTATCGACGCGCCGTTAGACAATAGCGAATTCTCCGTCCGGAAAAAAGTATCCTTTCAAATCGCGCGAACACCTACCAGGTTCTTTAACGAACTCGATGCACCGGCATCATCATC
>NW_017259234.1:142426-144164 GCF_001594045.1 Atta colombica | reverse complement strand
CTCTCTCTCTCTCTCTCTCTCTCTCTCTCTCTCTCTCTCTCTCTCTCTCTCTTTCTCTCTCTCTCTCCTTTCTCTTCTCCTTTCTCTTTCTTTTTTCTGTCTAACTACCTATCTCCTTTTCTTTTTCATCATCCTTTGGCGTGAAACGTCTTCATCTCCCGGCGCCGAGCTTTGCTCCCTTTTCTTCTCTTGATCTCTTCCCCTATCTCTCTGCCTCTACTGTAGTTGCCACGTCGATTTCGATTGTAGACCGCGCGATGACTCGCATCTCCAACGAGATGCGACACGGCAGATGCGTCGCTGATTTAACTTCCTGATCTCATCTCTGAGGAAAAATGCGAAGACTCGTCTCAAAGCGATATAAATTAATAGAATCCGTAGAAAGAAACAATAATTCTCTTTAGTGAATTGTAGACATTCTTCGATTTGTTTCTCATTGTAATGAACATATCGTTCTCTCGAATACTTAGACGTGGACTTCTCGCAACTCTCACCTCGGATCTCGCGACGCAAACTCACGCGTGTCTCTTGGCACGCACGTGGCGTTGCCCGAGTGACACCCGCAGTCACTGACTTCTTTGAGAAGAGAAGAGTATCGTCCATGTCATTTCAGCGTAATCTTCGCCACGGCTGAAACACGGCGAGTTCAAAGTCAGATGTGAAACTGTTGTGAATTAACGAGCGGCACCGAGCAATTGCCGTCGAACGTCTCCCGATTCCTTTCTCCGCCGAACCGATTGCTGCTTCCATCGTTTCGTTCTTATACTGTGTCGGATAATCAGCCAACCGGGGGGACAACGGAGAAATCGGAAGGAGTCGCCATCAGAGTCCGGTTCACCCCGTCTGATCCTATAGTGTGTAATCAGTGTCCTTTCTTCTTGACGCATTTTCGCGCTACGGTACCCTATATTTTAAAAGGAACGACATATTGTATCTGCCACGCAGACGGTTCGAGCGAAATCTCGTCTTACGTCGATGTACTCGATTTTTGCGGAAGTCGTCACAAACATTATATATACATGTGTATACACTTGCCGAAAGCACGCATGTATGTCCCCAGGGCCGAATGCAGATACAGACTTGGAGATGCAGCAGATTTATGTGGACAGTTTAGTAACTTTTTAGAAGGAAATTATGTTAAAAAATAAGTAGATTTTTTAATTTTTTTGTTAAAAGAAAATTAAAAGATCATTAACTTATCAAACTGCTTCGTATTATTTTTATTAAGATATTAGTAAAGTTCATGGATTGCGCCACGATCACTTTTTAGCTTTTTAAATTATAATTATTATATATTATAATTGTAACTAATTTTCTAAGATTATTCTAAGAATAATCTAAAAATATTTATGCTATTATATACATATTACTAAAATTTTTATTAATTTAATACATAAGGTAGTTGGTTCAGTAATCGTCATGTTAACCAAAACGCATGACTTTGCAAATTTATATTTTTCAGATTAAAAAGTGAGTGACTGTTATTTTAGGTTATTTTAAATCAATTTTTTGTGACGAATAAAAACGTCTCTTTAAAATTCTTATACCTACTGCCGTTGTTAAGAAAATCCTTCGTAAAAATTAGAAAGCGCAAATGTACGAGTTTTATTATCATCATGCCGCCATAACGGTTTGCCCAATAATCGTCATGGGTATGTCCCACAAATCATATAATCGTGTTTAACTATCATCATATACACGAACGAAATGATTCAGACACATAAATTAATATATATAT
>NW_017259234.1:137608-142326 GCF_001594045.1 Atta colombica | reverse complement strand
TAATGTTTATATATATATATATATATATATATATATATATATATATAAAAATATATAATATATATATTTTTATCATTTTATATATTTTTTTTTTTCAGAACTAATCATTATTACAAATTTTCAATAAATATTAATAGCTATTTTAGTAGAAAAGAATTGTAAAATTAGTTTTTATTCAAGTAGTGCTCTGTTCTAGATGTACAGTTATCGATATAGAAATGATCCAGTGATTGTCATTCTTTGCTTGCTATCTATTTATTAACTCGACTATGCCTACGACGATTACTGGTTCGTAGAATGTCTAGATAATAACAATTACTCTAATTTTTTTATTTGGATTTTGGATACATTATTATTCGATTTACAAGAATTTTTTTCGATCTACCTATTCCCAATAATCGACAAATATGGCGATCACGTGATTCACTTGAACGATTACGTGCTTCGGTGAACAAGTGCTTCTCACGTACAAAAAACTATGAAATTTGTATGAAACAATAATTTGTGATGATGTACGTAAAACTGTGATTTCGATTTATAACTCGAAGCTCAATTTACCTTAAGTTGCCAATATTCTAAAATCACACGAGATGTCAAACAATATCTCTTAACCTAATGAAGCATTTAATCGAAATCACGCATAAGCTCTGTTACTGTATATATTCGATTTAATCAATAATGAATTCATATATTTACGAATTTCATAATGTAACACATTATAAATGTTGGAACCAATAAAAATATCAGCAAGCACGATCGATAAAAAGTACTAAAATGTCTTTAATATGTGAACATGACGATTATCCTGATGATTTCTGGCTCAACTACTTTATTTATATAGCTCTGCAATATCTAATATAAAAAAGAAATGACTCTTTTAAAATTAAATTTATCAAATAAAAATTATGAGTATATACACTGATTATTTTCAGATATTTCTATTCAAATTATAATTGTCTTTATTATGAGATTATAATTGAAAATTACAATAATACAAATTATTTTGCAGCAGTTACAAAATTATATTTCCTTAAACAAATTTTAAATTACAACTAAGTAAATGAAATTCACATTACGTGAAGCAAATATCGTTCGTGTCCCGAGAGCAAATTTGAAAAAAATCATAATAATGAGGTGTGAAAGTAAATGTACGGCCCTGGGCTACTACCGGTTTTATCTCGACAATTGGTGATTCGAAGATGAGACTGGAAGAAAGGAAGGAAGAGGACGATACAGCGAATACGGTCGCACATGTATTTTAGCTACGGACGACAATCGCGTTGCGTGCTACGTGAAGTGCATGCGTGGCGCATATGTGTGCGCAGGGAGTTTCTAAGTACGCCAAATTATGTTATTGTAACAAGAGGAAGACTCAATGGTGGAGTTTTTGGAAACTGATCCTCGAAATACACTTCGTATCTGTTGCGCGACCTGAAAATCTGTTGCGTGCAAAATGTTACGCAATTAATTTTTAAATGTCCATTCGTGAAAAAAGGTAAATATTCAAACAATCGCTTTCAGAAATGGTGTAAGTTTAGCGATAAAATATTGAAATATATTACGACAACTTATATCCTGACTTTCGAAATTGACATTTTAAAATTTTATTTTCCACCCTTGAAACAAAGTTATTTCCACAAAACTGGAAAATCATGGAAATCAGGGAATTATCAAGGAAATTGAAAACAGTTAAAGAAATCAAGAAAAAGAATTCAGAGAATTTTGCAAAATTTTTGCATTAAAGAAGTTTAATATACGTATATCATACCTACACAGTTTTAGAATATTCTTAACTTAACAAAAAATACGAAGCAATGTTTTAGCAATATTAATAGTAATTTACTATTATTATAACTTGCTATGTTAAATTGTTCTCTCAATAAAACATTTAACGGTTTTCAGATCAAGATGAAGAATATTTTAAAATATATTGACAGTCAGGGAAAATCATGCAATTTTGTTTGAAAAAGTCAGGAAAAAAATTATGGAATTTTAAGATGAAGAATTTGTGACAACCTTGTGAAATAAAGATAAATGATATGTTATCTTTTATGTAGTGTGAGCCCTCGTTGGTTGATATAATAGTTTAAACATTTTTAGCTATATAGGTTAGGTTTATGTATTGAGTATATTCTGTTGTTAGAGACAGAGTGTGTGTACTGACAACCGCGTTTTAAATTAATATTCTCAGAAATAATTTCGCGTATCCTCTCTGCGTTCTCAGTTCATCTTCGGCAACATTGTGTTGGCATGACGTTCACGTGCATCCCTGAATAAAGATCTGATGAAACAAAAGCAGCCGCGTGCGTTTCCGTTTACGCAACATCCTTCCGGTACCGGTTTACCGCTCTCGTTATATTTCGAGCTGGAAGTGGACCGCAATCGCTCGAGTTTGTCGCACGATGCCAGAAACCTCCCTTCGCTTTTAAAGACCAGAGGTTCGCTTACAATAGAAAGAAAAAAAAGAAAACGTAACAGTCTTAAGTGATAATTAACCCTTTCGCCGCGAAATATTCGATTGGAAAATAATTGTAGTTTATGACATATTAATGATTGTTCACGCGAAAAAAGGGAAAGAGAGTATGTTTTATCAATTTTTTGTACAATTAACTTTCATATATTATATTTATTATAAAGTTATATTTGTTATAAAGTCATATCATATCCTTAAAATGCGAATATTTTTGATGTTTCAAACATTGTTTAATATTATGAAGCGAATGAGATTGGATGCACGTTAAAATCGTCATACAAATTAACGTAAAAAATTTGTTTAATATTAATCCTTTCGATATTATTCTGGGTATTTTGTATCCGATCGATTCCTGTTCGTGCAATTTCTCGCAAGTTCGAATTAAATTGTATACTACATTTTATTATTGTATTTTCCAAAATGAAATGTAAACATTTGTTTTAGAAAGTTAAAGGTATATTCGTGAATTTTTAGAGATTTTTTGAACCGTTTGAAATAGATAAAAAAAAACGAACGAATTCGAGATTTCCATCGAACTTGTATTTATAAAGCACCGTTTTATGTTTGATTCCGTAAGGATTTTAAATTGCGAAATCTTCAACACTTTATTGTGTATTAGATAAAATACTTACTTTATAATTCGAAATATTTACATTTCATTTTTATAGTATATGCAGATGAAATCAGTGTGTAATAGTTTCAATATATTGCTGTTGCACTCTAATGCGCTCCAAATTTATAATAGCGAATTCGCTATTAATTAAGAAGAAAACTTTTATAAATAAATATAATAATTGAAGACGTGTGTGTCCATAGATATATAATAGAGATATCCATAGAGTATATAATAGAGATGAACCGGAAACAATCGTATCGATAGTCGATCGGCTTTCATTACAAAGTAAGAGTGGTGACGTGTAGTACCGCAAGAAAACATCCGTTCTGTACTACTGGCCGGATGTCCGGTGGTTTTGTGCCGAACTGTGCGGTATTTGTAACAAAGTAGAGGAGGGGCCTACGAAGTTTCTTTCGTAATACGAAATATTGCGCGACCGTTGTTTTCCTTTCCTTTCTCGATGAAGAGCACATGAAAATTGCACTTTTCCGCAAAAAAAATATAATAGAAAGGAAGAATGCGAGATACATTTCTTTATATTCACGTTAATATTTTTACCGCATTGCGGTAGAAAAAATTAGAACCTAAAAAATAATATATTATTTAATTTAACCTTGTTGGTTCATTTGGATCTATTTGATATACAAAGTGTAATTTATCTTCTTACTAATATTTTATTTAAAAACATTTCTTTCCAGTAATTGATGACTGATGACTTTGCATTAATGTAAAAGCTTTTTTCTGTGAAAATATTTTATTTTTCATTTTTTAGAAATTTTCAATTATATTAATCCAATCAATTTGATCATATAGTAAAGCAGAGCTAAGAATTAATAATATTATTTCGTAATATAATTTAAATCTCGATTTAAATTAAGACTGATTATTTCTTTCTACTTAATTTCTCTTTATTTATTTTCACACATGTCTAGTTTACATTTAATTTAACTCGAAAATAAATGTTCAAGTATCCGTGAGAAATCCGGTGGCCTTTGCTAGCACCTGATATACCGAGGGGTGCAAAAACGTGTACTTATAGTTTCGCATGTATCTCCGAAGTCGAGATTAATTCCCCGCCGCCGAGTCGCGTCTAAGTTACCGCGACCCGAAAGAGCATTTAAACCATTTAGAGACGCGCTTCATTGGGAAATCCGACAATTACTAATTCGCTGGTCGCTCGGCCGCGAGAAATCGCGATAAATCTCGTATTATCCTCGGTCCATCGCACGGCATGAATGCGCCTGGAGCGCGCGCGTGCGCGCGCGGATACGCACACGCGGGTGAATTCACGCACGCGTTTACGTGCACGTGCACGTGTACGATGCACGATCGGGATTCACGCGGAAATGCTTAACTTATGAACTCTCGCGAGTCGAGCAGGGGAGAGGGAACGATTGAATAGAAACGTCTCTCCGGATCCAGCTACATGCGGATCCACGGATTGGATACCCGGCGTTTCCTGGATCATTGCCAAGGTGAAATCATCGGTACGTCACATAGTGGCCGCTCAGCGGCGGCCGATGATTAATGATTATTCGACGGCGAGCGGATCGGTATTCTCGCGCTAAGAGACGTACTTCCTCTCGTGATCGGACCAAGATCCTCTTCACGTCGTCGGTTAGCTACCGG
>NW_017259234.1:131511-137508 GCF_001594045.1 Atta colombica | reverse complement strand
GGGGGGGGGAGGGGAGGAGGGCAGCTTGTCGCGAGCGAAATTTTTTTTAAGGTCAAATATGAAAAGATGAAATATTAAATGATTATTTAAATTATTACATCGAAAAAGTATCATTTAAATGCATAATTCATAAAACATGTTATTCAAAATTATACTATATATAATAACATAAAAAGAAGAATAATATAATGAAATCTATTTTTTATATCTAGGAGTTTATCTCTAGGAGTTTCTAAAATTAAAAATATTTTTGGAATCAAAATCGTGATTTAATAATATTAAAAATATATACAACATTTTGCTAAATATTTTTGAAAAAGTGAAAAAGTCTAAAAAAGGTTATGATCAGTAGTGTGTTTGTCCTTCTAGCGTACGTGTTCTTTGGGATGAATTGAATGCTTTTTAAAATCTTAAAATTAACGAACACGTCGTCAGAAAAATTATAATTTTCTTTATTGATTAGTCTTTTTTGCTGAAAAATTAGAGAGTATTGTATTTAAATAAATTAGCTGTTATTAGTTTCCGCGAGCTTCTCCAATAAGCCTTAGAGTTCACAAATCGTAAGTATATAAAAAAAGACAAAATCTCGATAGTACACATACACGTATCATTACGAACGAAACGGGAATGTAAACTTCTCGTACAATCATAACTATGTCCATCGATCGTTTAATTTTGTATAGCCAGTTGTAAGTAGAAACATCACGTGAAATAATTGATGGACCGATTTGTTTTCGTCGATCTGGGTCGAAAGAGTGGATCGCGATGAAGTTGCTATAAATTAAAGTGTAATTGCGTCTAGACTAACGGACATAAAAAGCGTAGAGATTATAAAAGCGATCTACAACGGTTCAGCTTTGCTACTTTAAAGACGATAGGGTCAAGATTGGGCAATGTCCAGTAGTAAAAAATAATGCGATAAATTACCGTCATTTCTTATAAGTTTCTTGACAAACGAGCATCAATGCCGCGGGAATGAGGATAAGATATTTAATACCAGTCTATTTGCCGGAATTGATTGGGAGCTCGAAAGGATTAACGGCAAATCGCAGATCCTCGTTTGATCCTTGTTTAATCCTTACGCGAATCTTTCTCGATCATCCACCTCGCGCTTATTACGATCTAGATCCGAGTTCGGTCATGTATACTCAGCTCTTGGGACTCTTCAGGAGCCGTCGTTCACGGCAGAGGTCAGTCGTTAACGCGTCACGAAAAGATGGACGAGCCGCTGCTGGTGTCCGCGGGCGCACAATGGCATATTAATGGCTGTCGGTAGCGGTGATAAATTCCTAGGTTGAACCCGTTCTCTATCTCTTTTCTTCTCTTTCTATCTCTATCTTTCTTTCTGGGTGCGAAAGCAGCCTTTCTTCTCTTTCTTTCTTTTCTTCTATCTCTCTCTATTCTCTTACCCCGGGGACAGGGATGAGAGTTCGGCGACAATGAGCACGAATAACTCAACGCGCGTTAAAAAGACGAGAGAGAGAGAGAGAAAGAGAGAGAGAGAGAGAGAGAGAGAGAGAGAGAGAGAGAGAGAGAGAGAGAGAGAGAGGAGAATTATGCGCGCACAGGTGAAACGAGGGAAGGTGAAAGAGAAAGAGAGAAAAAGAGACAGGAAGAGAAATGCTCGCTACGGTTAATTGCCTTTCCTAGATGTCCGGTTAAAGATCGGCGCTAGTTAACCCGTCTTGCTGTCCGTTTCGTCTCTTTTCCTCTGTTGCGAATGGCATTATCTTCCTCGGGATGTCAGATAGTGCCTGATGCCATCCGCTATGGTTCGTCATCCTCCACATATACACGCGCGTGCGAAACATGAGATAAAACAGATAACGTGGTTCCAAATCCGTGAGATTTTGGATACGAAATAACAATGAGAACAAGAAAACAACGGCTGTGGATGCATTATTTATTCAGATTATAAAAATGTAATAAATAATTTTATAAATAATTACTATTTTGTAAATTATTATTTATTATCGTCACATGATAAGGGTATAACGATTTGGATTATATTTAGATTCTAAAATAAAATATTGCTCATATTTTTGCTACAACAATAATTTGCTACAACATAACTAAAAAATTTGTTGGTTGCTTGCAAAAAAAAATGAGAATATAAAAAAAGGAAAAAAGCATACTTCAAAAATACATACTTTTATTCCTTTATTCCTTTATTACATCAAAATTGCATTTTCCAATTAATATTATAAATATAAATTTATATAAATTTTTTATTCAAAACATTCGAATTCACTTTCTGGAAAATTTTGGTTTTTGAATTATATCGTTATTATAACGAATATACACGTGATCGTTTTACCGCCTTGAACGGTCAAAATTATCAAAAAAGCGTAACTCTCGAGCGAATTTACGAACAATCGATAAAACAATGACAATCGATTATAACGAATGGCGAAAGGTTCACAAATATCAGTATCTAACGTGTGTACTGATTAATGTTGCTGATACGTCAACGCGTTATAACTTTCGGACGTGCAAGTTTGGTGTAATTAGCAGATTGGACGATAAGTCTGGGCCTGTCTGAGGCTGAGTGAAATACGCGCGACAAGAAAATAGAAAATTGTAAATATTACGCGACAACTTTTAAGAAACATTGCGTGAACGGGGAAGGGTCACTGTGAAAGCCACGAGCCACATTTTACGTTAATTCATTGCGGAAAAAGATACGAGCACTGATTCAACATGCGGAAAAAGATATGAGCACTGATATGACAAACTCTTCCTAAGCGACTATCAGAATTATTTCCGGATTTACTTCATAAAAGTATTTGTATTATATAAGGTAAATATTTGTAGTATAAAGTAAAAATTTATATTATATCTCTCTAAATCTAAATCAGTGGATAGTTATTAATTACCTAGTGACATATTTTGATAATGAAGTTTAATAAAAAAAGGAAAAAATGTTTGAGCATTATATAATTGAAATATTGATATTTACACATTAATTTCAATCTTCTAATACCATATTCATTGAATTTAAGCATTAAAACAAGATTAATTAGATCACAAAATAAAGATTAGTTAAGGATCTCATTTAATTCACATATTTAATTCACACATTTAATTCACTGATTACTATGTGGCATACTTTGTGGCATGTGATACTGATGTCAGTGGTAAGATACCAGTGAACAGTTAATGGACGTGAATTATTGGACAAAATGAAAAAAATTTTAAATATTAGGTGTAGTAAAAAGAAATCCATTATTTTTCCATTCAATTTCATGCAAAAATAATGGATTTCTTTTTATTACATCTAATATTAAGCTTTTAATGATATGTAAATAAATTCATTATTTACAAAACTTTAATAAGATATTTAGAGTCGTACTATTATAAAAACTTAATATTTAAAATTTTTGTGTCATTTCATTCAATAAAGGTCATTTCCAGTAATTGATATTCACTTTAAGTATCTATGTATTTGAGACATTCCTATATTCTCCTTCAAGTTCTCATTTTTTTTACAATTATGAGGGGATTTTTCACGATCTTGAACTGAAACGGAGGAGAGAAGCTACTATTAAGTTGTTTATGTTGCATCCCCGCCAAATCAGCGTCTTGAACCTAGTGCAACGACACTATGACCGGGTTCGCACGAAATCGGCCGAAACTCCTCTCTATCATCTTCCTCTTTTTTTTTCGTAAAAGTCCCCCGAAGCGCGTAGACGCGCTCGAAAAGCGCCGGTTAAAAGAGTGCGCATTTCCGGCGGGCCCTTTTAACTCGTGTCCGTTGCGCGTCCCCAGGGTGTCCTGCACGACGCAGTGGCGGGGTCGCCTTCTTCAGGACGTTTTATGTTTTCGTGATAGCTCACGGCTGTTTATTAGGAAAGGTTTACTCGGCGTGTGCGCCCTCCTCGAGGCGGAACTGAGTGACTGTGTCTCGGATCGGTTCTCAGGTTTTTGACCGCTCTAGGAATTCGACCGAGGGCTCTTAAACTCGTCCCCTTATTCTCCCACCGATTGCTTACGATGCCGATTAACGTGTCTCGGAACGCGAAAGCGTCATCTCTTCCTGAAGCGCCGGAACATTACGCACGTTCCTTCTTATTAAGGACTCTGTGCATTTTCAAAGAGAGTCCTGAGGCGCAATGAGTTGGCGCCTTGATCTTTCGCACGAAGAATATCGAAAAAAATTCGTAATAACGATAATTTAAGCATTGACTTTTTATTTAGATATTTTATCGAAATTTTAACATTAGAGAATTATTTCTAATAGAAAAAGAATATAACCGATTTTGATAGACAAAAAATGGAGAGTAATTAAGGTATGAAAGAAAAATAAAAAGGAGATAATTTTCTTTGTGTAAAAGTAAATCAAACAAGGGATGTAACATTTTTTTATATCAATTGCATATATTTTGAATTGTTAAATATTTTTTTCTCGAAAAGACATTGTGCACGAGAAAATGTTATACAATACTTTTTAGACTTTTTAGACTTTTTAGACTTTTAGACTTAGAATTTTTACATGAAAAATTATCTTCTCGATTCTATTCCATTAATTCCACTATCTTGATATCCATATTTTAAAGTAACGGTTTGTTTGCCTTCAGAACCATTCCTGGTAAATGTTTAAACAACTCAATAACTTCTCTTTTAATTTTAACTTATTTATCACTGCTATGCGTGATAAATAACAGGATATCGAGATATTCCTTCGACATATTGTGTTATTAATTTCACATCAATTCTTCATAAGTATAAGAAAAATATATGATAATCGTTATTTATTTGATGCTAATTCACATGAATACTTCTAATCACGCTCGAAAATTATGCGCCGTTTAAAGAATGCGCGTTGAATTGTCTGTTCAATTTTATTCAATTTTAATGACGAAATATTCAGTGAGACATATATCGAATTTGCTCTGGAAAAAGTAAAAACGCGGTCGCGTATAGATTCCCTTCTCGGTATCTATGAGTAATATATTTTCTAATGGCTGTATTCATACGCGTGACGTACTCGTTAATCAAATGCGAACTAATGCATTTAGAATCATTGCTGCGAGCGGGAACTGCACGGCGCGGAAACGTCGCGCGCCATTAACTGTGAATCGCTCGCGGAGCGAAAAAAGATACGGCGCGGTTCGTAGATTAAATAAATAAATCAGTGAGAAAATGACGCGATTAAGTCTAAATCCAGGCGAAATATAAATGCGAAGCGCTAGAATGATATATCATGCCGGCTATAACGACTCAAATGGATAGAGTTATCAAATGTCGTTGATTGAATTAATCTCAACTTTCATATAGGAAGTTACTCGTATTTCTTTCGCGCGTATGTTGAGAAATTGAATTTGCTTAGTACACAAGTTACGAAAAAGTTGAAACGTTTATAAGGTATAAAGAAAGAATATAAGATATATCTTTTGTTATTTTTAACTTCCATATATCAAAATGTAAATGTGGTTAAGTTTCAAACAACGTCCATATTAACGTATACATGACGTTTAGTAAATAATAAACTAAAGTCAAATATAATATTCTTGAGTTGTAAGTTGCTTACCTCCATTGTTTTAGTTTCAAATTAATTAACGATATTTTGAACAGTGGCAACTTATAGAAAGAATTAGAAATAACTGAAATTGATAAATTAACATTATGAATTTACCTTCAAATAGATATGTGGGGTGTCTGAGGGCATCCAGACATAGTTTTTCTTAAATATTTTATATTATTATATATTATATACTTTCTATCATTGATTATTTGACAGATAAAATGGTTTATCGATATTGAAACAATAAACAGTGATAGAGTCAACATGCTGGAGGTGCTGTAAACACTTACTCACTTGAATTTTCTTTTTATATTTTATCTTTTTTATACAATCAGAAGTTTTTTCTGCTGTAGTCTAGAATTATCAAATTTATATTATTTTTCTTTCCTTATTTATATTATTTTCACATGTCCCTATTTTATTAGAATATAACTAATGTAAATTTAATTATAAAAATTTAATTATAAATTTAT
>NW_017259234.1:124853-131255 GCF_001594045.1 Atta colombica | reverse complement strand
TTAAAGTTCATTATTTTTACATTTCTTTATCTCATTAGAGTCTAACAAATGTAAATTTAAAATATAATATTCTAACAAAAAATATAATATTAAAATATAAAAATAAAAACTTTTTAAGATATTTCAACACCCCATCAATCTATTTGCGTTTCACAAATTCACCTACCTACTCAAAGATTAATAGTAGAGTACAAATTTCTCTTATTATATATATTTTCACAGAATACTGAAAGAAATATTTGTATGTATTTGAATAACCAGAATTTTGTTAAGTATTATTTGTGAAAAAATTGTATTATATTCTAATCAAAATTTAATTAGAATAACAAAATTTTAGAACAATTAAATTTTGGTAATTCATATATCAACAAAATTATTATTGTTTATATCAAATTTCTCTTAGTGTAAATGTTACTTAAATATTATATCTTTATTATATCTTTAAGTTTGATGGATCGCACCCAGAATTATCAATTTATAATCGATTCTTGAGAATCCGTACGAGCGGATTCTATCAATTTGTTCGGATTTAGCGTGGCACATATCGATATTAGCGAACACACACACTCAGATATGACGTCACTTGCCATTTCACAAGACATCTGGCAAGAGGCATTGACGCGTTCCTTTTGGACCTTTCTCTCTCGCACTGCTTTCGCGTCGTGGATTCTCTTCCCTGAAAGCGTCTCGCCGAATCCGAAAAGACAATCCTTCGCGAGTCCCTATAGTGTCTCCCTTTTCCCTGCTCTTCTTCTCCTTCTCCTTCTCATGCATTTTATTTTATGGCGCTCAGTGTAAATTGCCGAAGGATTGGAAACAGCACGGGCAGCCCTGCGTGCTGCGCGCCTCCGGGCGATGAATTATTATTGTCTCGTGCCTCACGCAGCCGCGGCTTCACGTTATGTGGCCTCTCCTCTTGAGGGTCCGACCTCGAAAAGCCCAAATAGCGAAAAATAATATCGTTGGATGGCGAGGGAGAAAATAACAGGATAGATGGTGATGCTGCAGCGGCGGCGGCGGCGGCGGCGGCGGCGGCGGCGGTGTTCGTGAGGTACAGACTGGTCTCGCGTAGAGTTACGACATTGATATTAACGCCCAATGTTATGCATTTTACGAGCGTGATCTAAAAATGCTTCATCGATTGTTCCAGTACCAGTTATTCTTAGTGTCAATTATCTTGCACCGAACTTTTAATCTTTCGTGTCGATTATCGACGCGCCGGTTTATTCTTAGAGCATCTTCTTGCTTTCGAAATTTTTCTTATACATATATCTATGCACAAGTAGAATCTTTTTTCGAATAATAAAATAATTTTTACATTGATTATATTTTTTTATTGAAACATAATTCACAACTCAATTAAATTTAATTTTTAATATTGAAAATTTTTCGTATATTAAAGATACAGCGAAATCATATGAAAGAGAAAGCGATCATTATTTTCTTTATAGTAGTAAGTTTCTCCGTTGATAGCAGTGCCAAACGATGCAACCAATATTATTCGCGAGCGAGAAGCAAGAGAGAAGCAAGAAGACATAAATTATGCAAATGTGTGTTTCCAGTACGGCCTCTCGATCGCGTTCCCTCGATCGCGTTTCACGATACCGATTCGTTCGTGATTGTTTCACGCTGGTCGCAATTACGCGAGCGTGGTGTCGCCCGGGGTTTCGATTTCATGAAGACGTATTCGCGAGCACGGTCCCGAGCACCCACGTGCAAGCGCTCGTGTACGTCCGCTCGCAACAATACGTCAGCGTGCACCCACATTCATTGTACGCAGGGCATTTCTCATTGTAGGTGGAGGAGGTACGGTACGAGTTATTGACTCGTTTGATCCTGGGTTACGCCCCGACCTACCTTAACTCTAAGTTACTATCTTGCTTGCGAGAAAGCTCTCGTCCCACGATTGCCGCGAATCCAGTAACGATCCTTGAGGATCTGTCGATCTGTTCGAAGAAGTTAGATAGTTGTTTTTGAATTTGAATTAATATCAATGAAAATAGAAAAAAAAAATTCGACTCGATTACTTCGAATCGTAATAATAGATTGAGTAAAGCCGCAATTGCTAGTGATTGTGTGATTGTAATTGGCGATTACTTTTCAATCAATCGATGCAGTTATCGATTGCTCGAACTAGTTGAAAAATAATCGTCAATCGCTAATCACATTCGTTAGTGTGATTATATAGCTTTGATAGAATGATGGAAAACACAAATTGCGATAATTTTTTTCTTTTTTAAATTTTAGCTGTTGTTTACGACATAAACAAGTGAAAAGATATACTGAAAATTTTTGGTAAAGAAAAATTGATTATTTTCTCAATTTAGGAACTCATTGAAAGAACGTATAATCTTTAAAATACCTTTTATAGTCAAAGTTGCTTTGAAACTAGAAATCAGAGAAATCAGATAAATTTTAGAAAAATTGAAAATATTTAGGAAAATCAGGGAAAATTTTGTAAAATTTTTTGGAAGATTAAAATTCTTGACTTTGAAAAGGTTTAATATATGTATATCACATCTGAGCTACTAACAATTAAAGCAAGCAGTGTCAGCAACATTAATAATAATTTACATTACTACGTTAAATTGTTTTCAACGAAATATTTGACTTTTCAAATTAGGATAGAAAAACAAAAAAAATATTATTGAAAGCATCAGGGAAAATCGTGAAATTTTGTCTGGAAATCAGGAAAAGTTATAGAATTTTAGAATGAAGAATTTGTGACCATGATGTGGCATTAGATTACCGTGGCAATCGTTTGTATCATCGTCAATTCGATCGTCAATGCAAACGAAGGGTCGTGCGTGGCTGCCGGGTGCTATTTAACAATGAACTCAGTAACTTGGAGAACTCGCCTACCGCGGATGCTGCGCCATTTCACCGATATAAATCGCTGGCTTCGTTAGTGAAATCAGCGCCACGAGACCGCCGGCAGTTTAAATGCACGCCGTGAATGAAAGAATAATGGCGCTACACTAAGCGGAAAGAAAGGGGGCAGCCGGGGAGGACCCGAAAGAGAAATGGACCGGGCTTGACTGAAGGCGTTATACGATGTATCTTTATACCTCGATCATTTCGATAGTCCTTGCCGATCTTTCGCTTTCCATCGTAAAGAAGCAGGATCTTTATAAACCCTATAAGTTACACGCTCGTTGCTAATAGTCGCAAACTTGTATTTGTTATACGGTATTTGTTATACGGGGTAGTTCACTATTCGCTGCGAGGTGTTCAGAACTAGAAATCTTCTTCTTAAATCATTCGCGTATTTCAATAAGTCGAGCTATACATTGCCGCTGGCAATGGCAACTTGGTCATTATACATGCGAGTGTTCAAAATTAATCCTTGTAAACGATGTACGAGAGAGCACAGAATTTACGTCATCAGTACTATTCTTGTATCTTTACAGTGCGGTTGGACACGAAATAAAGATCGAAGCGAGAAGCACTTTCGATCCGCCGTACGGCAGCGAGTGATAAAAAAGAATACCTTCGCGCAGTTAATTGGCTCCTCTTTAATATTATAAAACGGTGATAATTCATCGGATGGACCGTACAATTAGGCATGATAAGTCACGGGTAGTTTCGAGCGATAGGCGCGAGCGAAGAAATTCCGCCTAGTGCAGCGAGACCGACAATAATTTGCATTCCCGGAGGCAGTCAAGGTGCGAGAGAAGAGTGCACCGACGCGAGAATGGCCCGGTTAACAATCAGATGGGTGGGAGGAAAGGAGGGATGTGGGAGATTCACGCGGAGTGCATCCCTTCGCGGATTGGTTTCGGTATCTGCCACTGCTCTTCTGATGTCTAATCGGCTGATCTACATCCAGTTTTCGCGCATTCATCACATGGCTTAACTAGGCGTGTCCTATGTCGGCTTGGGGCGCCAATTCGAAGGATCCGATGCACCGGCAGTCCTAGATAATTCCTCCTGGACTCTTAGCGGCACGATAAGGCAGGTGTGGCCGCGCCCTTCATGTTACGACCTCCAGGCTTGCGTCTCCATGATCGAGTCTATCGATATCTCCAATGTGCCGCATATTCAAGATTTTTCTTAATCTATAATCATACTATATTGACAGACTTGGACAGATTAATACAGCAAATTGTTAGCTTAACTCAACATTATCATACATTTCGAATATTTTATGTATAAGATTAAATTACTTTAATTAGAGCTTTTGAGTAAGTAAGACTGAATTCTTTAATTAGATTTTAATTACAAATACACGGTTCCCATGTTTCTTTAATTATTTCTATTGATGTTTACTCTCTAAAATTTTTGGAATGGAATCTAACTCTAAAGAGTGAATCTCACTCTTAAAATTAATTGAGCTACTTTTTTTTAACATTGATTCAATTGTTACTCTTTATCGCTCTTTAGAATTAGATTTCGCTCCAAAGATCTGAAAAAGTACTCTTTAAAATTTATATAAAAAATATTTATTAAACAATTTATGAAATCCGCGAAAATAAACATTTATCTAACGCGTAGTTTTGGGGACTAATTTTCGATGTAATAGATCGAAGTTAAAAGTCAACTATTTATAAATGCGAGACGCTTCGTGGGTCATCGTGGTCCCTCAGTGTGAGGATTAAACGAGGCGCGTGGATCATGCCGCTCAGCTATTTAATTATCGGTGTGCGATCGAAGTGCGGCCGTATATCCGCGATATGAATCGACGGTAAACCCGCGTGCGACGCGATTTGTTATTATGTGGACGTACGCGCGCGATCTTTCTCTTGAGAGAGACTATTTATAGGCGAAGTAGTAGAAGAAGCAGCGAGAGTACGATTTTGCGGTGTGATACGAAGACATAGCCGAAGTTGCATCGTTACCGAACCGTTGACGCTGATTATTGGCCAATGATACTGATTTCGTGATGGCACCTCCAGACTGTTATTACCATACCGCTTATTCTGATCGGGCACGACGATCGTGACGCATTCGACCTCGTCTTTCTTGCATTTGCATGCGAGTATCCCGAATTAAATCAAGAATTATATAAACGGATTATATACATGTTTTAGATTTTACGTTCGACAACAATTAATATATCTGTTATTATTATAATAATATAAAATTAAGTCGCGTAAATATATTAAGTATCTTAATGCAATAAAGTGTAATAAGTTTTTTTTTCTTTAATTTATGATTTTCTCTCATCTATTAAATCTCACTTTTAAAGATTGAAAATCGAACTGTTCTCTTTCAAGACTAACTCTTCAGAGTGAATTTCCACTCCAAAGAATTTAAAAAGATGACATCCGAAATATTTTAATTAAAATAATATTTCTAGTAAAAATATCGTGAGGAAATTATGAAGTTAGAGAAGTAACGAATGTAATTAGTTTAACGATATTTGTATCGATGCTAGCCATAATCCACAAGGATGAAAATTCCGAGCTATGATGGTGAATAAACCATTATTTTGTAAAACTGCTTAATAGTAGTTAAAACCGCTTAATTTATATGGGCTATAAACTTTTATACTGTGATATTGGTACTTTTAGAATGGGGATTAAGCATCCGTTATTAACTGCAACTGAATTATTCGACAATTTCACGTTTCCTGCAACAATCATTAGATTAATCATAATTTGATTGGATAAGACTTTCTAATGTTCACAGATTTTTATTAAGCGTCAGTAAAATTTCCATTATTATTATGCGAATTAATTTAAATTCATATGTATAATTCAAAATTCATTTTATAATGAAGGGTGTTAAATTAGGGCTGTTTTTCGGCTAAAATGAAAAAGTTTCGAAATATACAAATTATGTATCATATTAAAGGACTATTTAAACAGAATCGAGTGGTATATCGCTTACCTTAGAAAAACATCGGGAACATGAAAGAAATTATAATAAAAAGTCAATAAAGCTAATATTATCACATTTATAATAAAAAATGTTTAACTGAGATATCAAAATGTCCCAGAAATTAAGCAACAAATGTTTATATTGCTTAAACTCTCATAATTTAAAGGAGAATTTTCAAGCGATTGATGAACGACAAGAGTCCGATACAAAATAATTGTTTGATTTTGAATTCTAGTTTTAATAATAAATATGCTTCAAGTTATCGTGTTTAAATAATTGCAATATAATTTTTGTTGCATAATTCGCGGAATATATTGATATCTTATTTAATTTTATTAATGTCTTTGATAACGATTTTCATACCACGTTCCTGATGTTTCCCCAAGATAAATGATATATCACTTGTCTCTGTTTAAGTAACCCTTTAATATAACATATAATTTATACATTTCGGAACTTTTTTATTTTGATTGAGAAACAGCCATATCTTAACATCCTCCAAAACAAATAATATGTATACCTCTCTACAAAATGTATTGTCGTTTTATATTACATTCATCTTATATTTTATGTATTATA
>NW_017259234.1:103314-124753 GCF_001594045.1 Atta colombica | reverse complement strand
TATTATTTTATTATTATTATTTTATATTTATTGTATTTTATAAGTACAATTATCTTCAAAATAAGAATCAAAAATGATGAAAAAGCGTTAATATCATGAGATTATTGAAGTCAAAGAAGACTAATGAAGATATAAAAAACTTGTGGTAAAAAATAATAAACACTTTTGCCTAGCCGCCGCATTTAAGATAGCCATTTAAGTCACGATTCAGTATCTGTTAAGATATCATAGTTGCTTTTTCGGTTTTGCAGATCTATCAGAATAGATCATTATAACAGGCTCGACTTCGAATGAGCAAAAAGACTCTTCCGCAATCAACGAGAGAAACATACTGTTGCTCTCCTTCAATCAGGATTTCTCTTGTATTTATCCGTGCTGAATTCCATCCATCTCCTTTGTTTGAACTTCAAAGAAGGGAGTGACATGAAAAGTTCATGCGATTCACAAGAAGTATATTGACAGAAGAAGATTAAGTTTTTTTATTCGCGGATTTCAAACAGTTCTTAAGTATAATGGAAATCTTTTTAATACCGCTATGATAATTATAGATATTTTGTATGAATCTGTATGTGCTAATGCTATTAAGATAAGTTTTTAGGATAAATTAATAGTAGTAAGTTCGATTGTAGTAATTACAACTTTGCAATATTCTTCAGCGATGAAGCTAATGATTATAATCCTTCACTACTGTCATGATAACGGTCACAACTCGAAAACACACAATTTAAAAATATTCTTCTTCTTAACTCCGGCAATTTTTATTTAGTCGTAAAAATAGGGAAGATTATTTTTTTCAGAAAAGTTCACAGTTAAGTCCCCATTAAAAAGATACGAGCAATGCACAGAAAGATTTTGCTGAAGTGATCTAAAAATTTATCCAGATATGGATCTGAAAATAATTTTCTATTAAAATAATTTCATAGAAGTCTCAAGCAATACTGCAAAAAGTTTTAACATTTTAATAACCTGTTTGAGTGATCTAATTATTTTGCCCAACAAAATTATTTTTAGATCTGTATTTAGCTAAATTTTTAGATATTTTTTAACCAAAATCATTCTTTCTGTATACTGATTTCGCTAATATTTGAGAATTGCGTTCCCGATGTGTCTGACTTTTGATGACGTGATCGTGATGACCACGCGGCACGCGTTGAAATGTCGTATTTCATCAGACGATAATAGGCGGCTTGATAATTAATCGAGTCGACACGTTTAGACAGCAGGAAGAAAATAGGTGCTGCGAGGCAACAGCAACGGCAGCAACGGCAGCGACAGCAGCGATGAGAGAAGGACCGATCATAAAACAACTTCCGCGTTGGAGCTACGAAGGATTTCTGCGAGCGAACTTGAATTAATGACGCGGCCGTGTATTATTGTCCCTCCTGGTTCCTCCGCCGTGCCGTGCTGGGCATTACGGCAACGGTTACGCGGTGACAGTGCGAAAACGCACGTACGGTCAATGAATCGGACGGACGTGGATGACGCGTGCGAAAGAAGACGCGCGAGAGCGCTGAACGCCTCTCCATTAAATTATAGCGCGGTCCACACGCACGGCAACCATCGAACCGTTAAATCGATGAATCCCGCGATGGAATTCGCGCCAAGGCGACGCGAGGCACTCGAGTCGTCGACGCGAGTCGGCCCGCGCTTTTTCCGTCCCGGCTTTTCCCTCTTATCCGCCGTAGCGAATCATCCTGAGGGAGAATTGGTCCTTCGAGGGTCTACACGCATCAGATGACTTGGGTATAAAAACTAAGAATTTCTGGAATCCGGAACTTTACTTGCGCGTCGCGATGATTTTTTTTTCTTCTCGTAAACTGATTGTCTGGAGCACCTCTGCGAAACTGATTCATGGATCTTTAGATATTCGAATAAAGTTATGCGAAAAAAAATGCCACAAAATTTACAAATCGTAAAGGTTGTACGTTTAGATTTAAACATTTATTTTGCAAAAGAATAATTTGTAATATTAACTTTCTCGATAAATGGAGTATTTGAAATATTCCAAAAAATTTTATTTTTATAATTAAATTTTTTTAATAGCATTTTTAGAGTTATTGTATATTTACATTAATCATGTCCCTAAAATAGGGGAGTGTAAAAATAATGAATTTAAGATCTGTCAGCACATTACATTTTATTTTTCTTTCCTAAAACAAGATTTTTTTAAGGTAAATATGCGTGTTGTGATTATCTATCTTATCTTTGAAGATTAATTAACACTTTTTGTGCTAATTCTAAATTTTCTTGAAACTATCCTTTTAAATAAAGAGAACTTTCTTTCTTTTGTCCTGTTTTTCTTGTTTTTCTACAGCAAAAATACACTATTAGATATCAAAGAAGTAATAGTAATCCAATTTAAGTTAAATAATATTTTTTTAACAATAAAAGAAATAGAAGTAAAATAAAAATAATATTTTGTTCTTTTTAACTTCCATATGTGTCAAAATATAAATTAATCTATTTTTGTTCGTTTTAAGTAAACATCGTCTATTAACGTATGCATTTAATAAATTATAAACTAAATTTAATATATTTTCTTCAATTAATTTGTTTAATTCCATTGTTCTAGTTAAATTAATTACATATTGAGTAGAAGTAGGCAATAAAATAATTAGAAATAATTCAAAATGACATATTATGAACTAATAAAATAGTAGAATTAAAAAAATGTAGATTTAAATAACATTTGTCAAATTAATATACACTAGGAAGCACTAATATTGCAACGGTCAGATAGAAACCTTTCCATCCACAACGGATGGAAAGGTGAGAAAAGATCAACATGTATCCCGAACAATTCCTGCTTCTTGGTACATCTCGCTCGATGACGGTCGATGAACGCTCGTAACGCTTTACACCCTGCTGTGACGTCCGAATTTCCCATCCGTCAAGTCCTGAAGCGCGTTTCCGAGCGCAACGCCTTTACGAGCGCGATGCGCGCCAAGTGGAACGAAAAATTAAGCGCGCTCCTTTTTCCTCCCGTGCATCGCAACGTTATTACGCTGTTATGTGGATTTTGTCGTTCTTGCGCAGCTTTCACGAGTCGCCTTCGCGTTCGAGACGAATTAAGTCGTCTTTCATTATGTCGCGCGCGCGCGCTGCAATTTGCAGCACCGAACTGAACGATGCGTAAAATGTACTTTAAGTCTTTCTATCTGATTCCGGAAGATAGAGAAAGACAATTGTTTTTCTCAAAATTGTGTTGAGATGTAAAAACAATTATGAATAATTGATAAATCTTATGAAAATTTGGCGTTTAATTATTACGCATTATTTAGAAGTATAGGGAAGACCAGGTACAAATACAACATGGGATGAAAATAACAAATGGTATAAAAAAATACTAATCGACCAATAATTTTCTCCTTCTATTTTTACATATTAATTACACCCACTTTTACCTCAATTTCATACTCTTTTACCTCAATTATTGACAGTATGTATAATAAATAAGCGGTTCTTAGAATTCTATTATTTTATTGAAATATTACATAAAAAATAAATTTTTAATATCAGTTTCAATTGTAAATTTTTGTATTTTGATTACGTAAAACCGATTTTTTTTCCATTGTATTAAATAGACATTTTTTTTCCATTGTATTAAACTTAAATATTACACTTAGTAAGTTAGGTTAGCATATAATAACATGTTAGCATGTAATAACATGTTAATAGGAAATACTGTTATGAAGATAAAAGTAACAAGATTCGATTTTTCTGTATTCTTTGCTTGAAGTGAAATCACATGATGTTTGATTTCTTGAATAATGTGTTCCTAAAATGTAACTTTGTTGTATTTGTTTAAATTTTAACAGTGTTTCCTTTTATCATTATTTAGTGTTTTTAATGAAAAGTTTATGTTATGTTTATATTTATTTTCATCCTCAGAATAAATAAAAATCCTTTTAAAAGTATCTCTCTTATTAATTCGTTTTATATTTAAAGTTTTATATTTAAATAGGATGTTACAATCGTTCCTACCTCATTTAGCGTATTACTTTCCCTAGGGAAAAGTAATAAATAACATCTTTTAGAAAACTGACTTATTTGAAAAAATTGATGTAATATATTGTTAGATATTTTTATTCGATTATGTTGTCTATTAATCTAGCTTTACTATCGTGTAAGACTCGTTTAAAAATGTCACATAACTTAGAAGTTATAAAAGACAAATTAGTTGCGTTTGTCCCTAGTTTCCCCTGTACGATAAGAGTGATTTGCTGAAGTATAATCTAAAAATTTAATTAGACACAGAGCTGAAAAAAATTTTGTTTGATTATGAAAATAATTGTGTATTACAAAATAATTAAGCATAACTATGACAATTCTATAAAAAGTTTTAACATTTTGGCAATTAGTTGTCTTACATAACTATTTTGGTCTAAAACAAAATTATCTTCAGATCTGTAGCTAACTAAATCTTTAAATCTTCAGCAAAATTATTCTTTCTAAATAGAATAAATTAACATTATTATATTAGATGTTTTTTAAAACAAAATTTCAATTAAGAGAAATAATAATCCTTATATAATATATTTTCGTTCAAAATGAATATATCTTAATGTTTAATAATAAATCAATTTTATCAAGACATTTTTAAGTATTGTTAATTTATGACTCTATGTGTATAATGCTATATTGTGTTAATAATCTTAGAATTCTTCAGATATTAAAGGTCTGCTTACGATTTCGATCATAAAGTGAGTTAGATGAGACGTCGATTTACAAGTATACAACCGGTTGCGCTCTTACGCTACAGTAATAAAGCTAATGCGCTCGCTTAAACCATCATTATTGTAATTACTATTATTATTGCAATTATAACGATTGTGCCTGGTGGCGAAGCGACAATCATGACGGTTCGGAATTTTCGCGCGATCCAACGTTCAATGAGCTTTGCACAAATGCGCGAAAATTATACCTGTAGCATTTGCGTGTAATTTATTTTATGTCTCGGTAGCGACCCGACAATTTCCGTTTTATTTACTTCAACTTGTGTCGTATATTTATTTTAAATGATTTTTTTATCTTATGTTTCTCTCTTTGTATGACAACTCTCACGCGTTACAAACGGGATATTTATAAAGACATTTATTTGCAACTTAAATTTAAATATTGTTTGAAAAGTTGAAAAAAAAAGATATTTTTCACAATAAATTATTTATAGCTTTTTAAAATATTTATTAGTATCAATATTATTAAATTACTTGCCAATTTGGGCCCTATTCTAATGAATATAACGATATCGTTAAAACAAAATAAGGTTATTAATTTATGTTATTACTATTCCAGTTTCAATTTAAGACTATGTTTTAAGATCAAAAATTATCGGCACGCAGTTTGCTGTGTGTGTGGATATGTATATAAATTTATACCGCAATAGTATATTTAAAATGCTAAACAATGCAATTATTGTTATCAATTAATTATAATTAAATAATGAAAAAGCCTTATTGATTCAAGTTGGATATTAGCACATAAGGCTTTTTCATTATTTATAATTAGTTGATAAAGTCGAGTCGATAAAACATGTCATGTTTTATATACATTAATTTAAATAAAATGTGACACGAATAAACGGCATTATGTAATCTTACAGTTTCGATACTCTGTTATCGGTACTTGGGCCGTCTCGTGCCAGTTACGTCAGAACAAGAATCGGACCTGACGTGTGCGTGTCTGCTTGCCAAGACTATAGGACCGTTTCCCCGATACTATATATACGAGGAAGTCGCATCGTAAGTATCGGTAATTTGCCGGCACTCGTCTCTCCGCATATACCCGCGTAAATTATTTGTCGTGACACGCCGTCAACCCGCGAGTCTGCGTTATAAATAATCGCGCCGAAATAATTTCCTTCTTACATCGTACGAGATATGTCAATTGATCACTTTCTAACCATTTCAAGATGCATAAATATTAGCAGTAAAAGTGTCTATTTGCTTCATGTTTAATAATTTATGTTTAACAAATCTAAAATTTTATTATCAAAAATAAATAAGAAATTAATTAATGCTAGTTTGTTTATTTCATTTATTGTTTGGATCAGTGTGATTAAAATATGATTAAAAATCTAAAAAAAACTTATCAAAAAAATCTTATATTAATAAACGAAGATATATCAAATACTATAGAAACTTCTATTATTTTAAATAAAATATTAGCGAAAAAATAAATAAGTTTTGGGTTAAATAATAATTCAAATCAGCAAGATATAGTAAGATATCAAGTAACAGCATTATGTATTGGTTGAAATTTTTAAGTCTCTATAGAGTAAAAAAATAACAATAAGTAAAATTCGAGATACGTCTCCAGTCTCTAATCATCTTTGGCGATAGCGAGCTGATCATGACCTGAAATCAGCAAAGGGCCTTAAAGAAAGATAATTCTATAAAAGAACTGATAATTTTATGCGCATGACATTCACATAATAAAACGGAGATGAACATTGAGATGAACTCTTTCTTCGCGGCCATGACCGTTCCCACTGGCGGCGTATCGAAGTCTGAAAGTTATGCGACTGTACCTACTACAAGCACATAAGGCATACGTACCCCTGCGCAAACGGAAAAGATAGGGAGAGTGAGTGCGTTGCCTGGTATCAATTTGTTTGGTGTGGTAGCAGGTTCGGCCGGTTGGTCCCTTTGAAGGTCGCTTTGTGCAAGCCGCTATCCGGTATTCTATCAAACAAGCAACATCTACCGTGCGATCGATTTATTCTCTCAACGACCACATAAGATATCGATTATCTTCGTGACAGCTTAGAAATCCGCAAATGGAAATCGAAAGTTAAACTGCATCCTTTACCCTCTTTCTCCTTTTATTTACTTATATCGTTGATGTTCGACATTGCAGTGTGAAAATTATATTAGTCTTTAATTCTCAATTATAAGTCATTTGGATCTGAAGCAAAAATTTTTAAACACGATTCTCTTACAAAAGTTTAATATTAGCCAATTTAAAACTGATTAATTTATTACTAAAAGATAGATATTAATTAATTTGGAATACCAAAAAGCTTTGAACAACACACTGAATAAATTTTATTAAATCTTAAGATATATTTGTTTAAATACTAATAAGCAAATATTTACTTATAGTAAATAAATATTTATTCGATAAAAAATGATAAATAAAAATAATGTTTTTGTATCAAATATAAATTTATGTTACATTTAATAAATATTTATTTCTAACTGTTTAAACAAATATTTATTGAATCAGTATTTTTTTCAATGCAGTCTTTTTTACTTAAAATAAGTAATTATTTACTGTCTTTCATTAAATTAGTCAGTATTAAATTTCTGTAAGAATTGTTATTTGTACAATAGGTACCTATAGTGTAAAGTTTTAAATTGTAGATAAATACACTTTGAACTATTCTATAATCAATCGCGTGTAAGGCGGAGGTTCACTTGCATTCTGTTTAATTTTAAATAGGATGTTTTAAAATTTATTGTTAAGTATAGTTTTTTGTAGCTGTAATTGTGGATTAAGATTGAGAATAAAAAAATTTTTGCTGATGACAACGGAAGTCATATTGTCCGATCGTCGCTTAATCGTCGACTAAATTTTGAAAAACGGCTGCTGGCCCCGACGTGGATATTTGCGAAATGCCTAGTTTTCTCATCCGTAATCGCGGTAAACGTTAGCCGCATTTACAGGCAGTTATATCCTAGACTTCCTAGAAAAAGGTGATGGCCTCAAGGAACAGTTTAGTGCCTGGTTTCTGCCTCTTTCGCGATGCCTAAAATCAAGACGGAATATGCATCTCCCTATGCATCCTGCCGAGATGTCTGGTCAGGCTGGTCGCGTCTCGTCGATCGGCTCCACGTCTTGCGACTAGATAGAAATTATGGTAGACCATAGGATCGGGTCGATTTTGATAATTTCCGAGACTCGATATTATACTTACGAGTGTTGCCCACGATGATCCAGTCGAAACGCAGCGCGGCATCTGCATAATTTTCTCTGCCGCTGGACGACGAGGACCAACCAGATATTTCGTCTCTCGTGACAAGATATGGCGTAGCATATACAATGTATTCAAATTATTTCAGCTATTTGGATAATATTTTAGGAAGATAAATAAATATAGGTTCTAACAATCTCAAATTTTATATTTAATTAATTAAAAGCTGAAATGTTTTGCCAAATAAAAATAAAATGTAATATAATTTGTTGGAGAATGAAAGATATATATTTTCCAAAGAATCTTTTCTTTATTAACATTGCACATTCTTAAGTACATTTGGTCTTGGTCGAGGAACATTATTGGTGGGAATTTATTTCATTAATCTTATAGGGACCATTTAATTAAATCTTATTGTCTAACTCGTATATTTAAGTAAAAAAAAAAAAAACAATCTATTTACAAAGGTACTTGACGGCAGTGCCAACAACGCAAAATACAGTCTTCGAAAAAGTTCCCCTTTCGTGCGCGAGATTGCCGTGAAGAGGAAAATTATCTTTCTTCGTGCCTAGGGAAGGCACAAAAGAGATCATTGTACAACAGGTAGATCGCGATCGCAGTTTATTTTTTTTATACAATTATCATTCAATTATCATTTCAAATATGATTAATCACTCGTGGCTCAAATCTCACGTTAAATGCAAAAGAAATCACTTTCAAAGATGAGACTTCTTCTGAACTGTCTATATTCTCTCTCAATTGTCTATATATTTATTGTAATTAGTGACTTGCCTCTTACTGAGAAGCGATCGCATGCTGTTTAAACCATCGAAAGAAATTCTTAAAAAGTATCAGAGCGGTATTAAATAGATTACTTTAATAAGAGCCGGTTTATTTATTCTGTCGCAACTTTAATTCTTCTCTTCCAAGCTCTACCGCGGGACTTCGTCCTTGGCCTTGGAATTACATCAAGCCGCGACGGAAGACAAATCATGCTGATAGAAGGATGAAGTGCGCGACTTGATGCAGCGACCGGTCGTAAATGAAGACGTTGCGCGTCGACTGATTAGCGTTCGAGTATATTGTTGTATCGCGTACACTAATATGAAGGCCGAGGCCCCACACATGTGAGTCTGGTTCGCCATTAACGTATCCAATCCTTGTACTTCGATATTGCTTAAAGTATTTCCTTCTTTGGCGTCGATGACTTTCTTTTCTCTTTCTTTCGTTCTTCTCTCTCTTTCGCTTTTCGTTTCACCCTGGTGGAGATGAAATCCTGTTGAATGGGTCGGTGAATAATTAGCCCACCATCCCCCTTTCGCTTTTTTCTCAACATCACTCGATCGATGCGCGAATCGAATAAATCTCTAACGTCTTAATTGAGGAAGCCAGCACGGAAAATACATTCACACGGTGGACAAAGGCCCCGTTATTTATAACGAAATTAATTGGCGTGCGTTCGTTGTTTTGCCACTAATTACGCGTGATTTATCCGCGACGGTAGCGGCGCCAATTGAATGATAATGTCTCGAGTGAGGTACGTACACGCTACCCCCCTTTAGTAGTTCCCTTTCGACGCGCGAAGACGCGAAATCGTGGGCAATTTAATCCCGCGATTTGATTACCGAGCAGGTGGATGAGCGCGACTTATCGTCTCCTTTTATAATACTGCCATTACAACGTGCACGGAGCCGTAATGGGACGCGGAATGTGGCAACTATAAAGTATTATATTACAACGACGCTGCTGCTAGATTTTTTTCTTTTGTTACGATAGTAATACGTGTCATCTTAAAAATCGCGACACGGACAAGTTTTCTCTGCGATGAAAAATGTTTCTTCTATTTGTTTGTACAATTGAAATACCATTTTTTTTTACATTAGAAGGATATACATTGCGCGTAATAATTACAAGTACATATATCCTTCGCGATTCTCTTCACTTTTCTTTACTTTCGACCCTTATTTATGCTTTGTGAGAATAGAATATCGCAATGATCATACCGCCGCTTATCATCGCGAATAATCATCGCACTTTATTTCGAGGCGCGCGTAACTAATCTGCGACTCTAAACGGCGCTGCCATAATGACCGCGGTTATAGAAGAGAGAATGAGCTTCCATCTCACCCCATCTCTTTCTCTCCGTTCCGATCGATATAAATTACCGCTGCTCCGTGCAAAGATCAGATCCTCATCTTCAACAGATGGAGAGGATTAGCG
This sequence comes from Atta colombica, assembly GCF_001594045.1. NCBI lineage: Eukaryota > Metazoa > Arthropoda > Insecta > Hymenoptera > Formicidae > Atta > Atta colombica. Next base: position 114,618 of record NW_017259234.1, on the reverse strand, counting down.
ATATTAGCGAGAGAAATCGGCTTCGTAGTGGCGCTATCATCAGCTCCCGACTTACTTCTCTCTGTGTTTTCGTTCTTTCACGTAGATCTCTTTGCGGAACGGAGAGGAAGAGCTTTCTCACATCGGGAGATATGGAAGAAAGACTGTTTCTCCGTTTTTCTCTCTTCATTCTCCTCGTCCCGTTTCTCTCATCTCATATCTCTCTCTCTCTCTCTCTCTCTCTCTCCCCTCTCTCTTTTATGTCTCTCTCCGTCGCTCTCGCGTCTTCTCACGTCTGGCCGGTACCATCTATCATTCTGTCAGCTAGGAGATTTCAATTTGCTCTCTTTTTGCGCCATTACTGGGCCCCTCAGCCCGCGCAAAATTGTATTTAATTGTGATTGACTGCTAAGTGGAGGTGGCCGGCCGCCGCCATTTGTCCCGTGATTTTTGCATATCCCTAATTGCGCGAGAGGTGCGTCGCGAGCTGAATCGCGGCCGAAGAGATTATTCCAGTCACGCGTCGTCTCGCATTCGTGGCGAAAAAAAAAACGCGACGGTCGATCGAAGCCGAGAGTCGATTGTGATCCGCGGATTGATATCCAGTCTTTCGAATTAGAAGAACCTAATGCTCGGTTAGTAATTAGCCGCGTAACGAGATCCATCGAGAAGTGTAGAGAATTAGTTATTATCGCCATATTTTATTACAGTCCGTAATGATCTTGTTGATGACTGAAGTTAATCTGGTGATAGATATAAACAGCATCGACGTCGTAAATATCGATAAATTGACTTCAAGTTTTTCAATTTGTTCATTTCTCACTTCTCTAATTAGTACATACGCTTTGTTACGTGTAATCTCTGCATTTAAAGCGATCGCAAGTTGAGCCGCAATCTCATCCAAGATAATTTATAATTACGTACAACTATTTTAATAATTACCATTGAGCAGAATATTAGTTACAGATGAATACTCAGGTAACACGAGGCGAACGTAATGCTAAGCGTTTTTTTCCGAAACCCGTGAAAAATCAATATGGAGTTCGCCCGCAAAGAGAGGAAAATATGCGAAGCGCGCTGATTATAGAATTTAATTCTTCATTTTCATTGAGCTTTGCTCTAGGAACCATTTATTTTTACAAATTGCGCTTTCATTTGTTTCCTTCAAAGGGCACTGTTCAAATTCTTATCCAAGTGCTTTTCAGATATCATGTTATTCCTATTTAACATTCGGTGAGCGACAGGGATAAAATGACACTTGGGTGGGATGGGAATCTGAACACGGTCCAAAATTTTTCTTGAAAAATACTAATTTTTAAAAGCCTTACATTTCTCAGAATTATTCATGCGCCCTTTTGGGGCGAACTCCTCCAATTGATACCTATCGTCGACTCGAAGGCATCAATGAACGATCACGCACGTGCGAGCGTGCGGAGAGATATCTACCCCCGCACTCTGCACGCATGCGTATATGTACTTATGTACAGAATCACCTATACAGCCTCGCAATAAGTTAGACGCGCCTTGAATCAGATATTTACACGGTGCCTCGTGAGGACGACAATGTACGATGGTGCCTATTTACAATTAAACTCGAGGCGAGTACGCCCCCGCCGTTTTAGCTTGGCACGACGATAGCGATGAGGGAAGCCTCACGGTATTACAGTCAACGATCACATTTTATGCGCTCTGACCTACCCACTTGCCTTGTAGTGATATCCCATACCGGATCGGCGACATTTCTCGTCGCTGCGATTACGCGAAAACCTTTTGAAACAATAACTTTTTAACGCAATATTTATCAATAATTCGAAATATCGATGAAGTTAATATACAGAGTATTCTATCTGCGTTCGGTGTCGCGAGATATCAATCGCGATCTCGGAGACTGTTCCTTCAGGGAGGATCCTCGACCGGTTGTACTTTTTCCCGCTCTCCGCTCCGATCCTATCACGACTGATTAGAAAAACGTCCCGGAATCCTGCAGCGATGCCGGGATAAGTATCGGCGATGAATTACCGCGCGGCGCTAAACTTACGCGCTCGGTTAAGCTTGACGCGCGCGATTATAAAGCAGCCTTTTTACTCGCCGACTTCGTAGTCGATTAGTTTTGACGTAAACTATCGCTGCTGATGTATTAATGATGCCAAAAGATAATTCATTTGTATATTATTCATAACATCTTGAAAATATTATATATGAAGATTGTATATGAATATTATATATGAATTATAATTTTAAAATCAGTTTTAAAATTAATTTGTAAAAAGTTTATGTAAAATTGCACAAACGTACAAATGTAAATTTTATAAAAATGTATACTTGAAAGATAGAAAAATTATTCTTGAAAAATGATAATACAATGAAATAAATTATCATGTTATCAAAATATAATTCATTTTAAATTTATTTGATATTGAAAACATTAAATTAATATGTTGCATAATTATTAATATATTAGCAGAAAGAATGCCGACTTTTCCAAATTTTTTATCTACTAAATCGAGTTTGTAATGAGAAGGCTAGAAGATGTTGGTAGAGATAACGACGCCGGTATTATATTTTTCTGCTTACTGCTGCTTACATACCGTTCACGATCGATGCCGCCGTAGTCGAGTGACTCGTTTACAAGTTAATGAAGTCTCGATTCCCAGTTCGCTCGTTAATTCATGCTCCCCACGAGCTGTCTCGTTCTCGGTATCCCGACAATTCGTCATTATCTGCGGACGTCTCGGAGTCTGTCGGAGGAAGGACGAGTCTCGTCGTTTCCGTCAAAGAATGGAGCAGCGATCTTTCCATCTGCATCTTTCGACGGAGAAAGTTGATACGAAGATTCAGGAACATTCTTCGGAATTTCACAAAGACGAAGATATCAATTCTGATTTCAGTTGATTTCGCAGCGAAACTCGAAGTTTCCATCATTATCGCTTGAATCTTCTCAACAGGGTGCTTATGCTCGTTAGGCTTCTAAGCTTTTCTATTCAATGTTCCGCGATTTTCGAGGATTCTAGGTCATCGCAGCAACATGCAAGAAGACACAGTGCTGAACAAGACATTGTTCTCCTTTTCGGAAGAGGATCCGAATCGCCAGATTCGAGTGTTCATTTGCGCTGCAGCAGCTCGTAGAGCGCGGCGATGTAAGTCTGCGCCATTTGCAACGTTTCGAACTTGCTGAGTTTCCTGTCATTGCCTAAACTGGGTACGACATCGCGTAGTCTATCAAAAGCGTCGTTTAAGCTGTTCATTCTCCTTCTCTCTCTGGCATTCGCCGCTAGTCTTCTCTTCCTCAACACCTCGACACCAGGCGCGCTGCTCTTTATTTTCTGCACGGCTGCCTCCTTGGATTTCTGGCTAGTGTATTCCGCCGGCAAAACTACGTGAAGGCCGTCATTCCTTTGATGATACCTCGACTGATCGCATTTGCTTGGCTGGCCGCTCGACAAGCCAGATTCGTTTCTCGGCACAGAGTAGGTGACGTAAGGATGATTTCTCTGAGTATAACGGTGATTCTCGTTCCGCGGATGATAGGCACCGCTCTTCGCATAACCCTTCGTAGCAAAGACAGGCTGATTCTGACCAAAGTCGGTCCTCGAATTCGCGTATGCACCGGCCGAAAGATGGTCCATCTTCTGAATGTATCCTGTTGGATCCTGTTTATTTATAATACCCTCATTGAAAGCCATCCTAGACGCAGCATCATCGTAAGTCGCACACTGTTCATTCATCCTGAAGATCAGCTTGGCTTGAATATCCGTGACGTTCCTAGTAACGTCACCGTTTAACGTTGGCTGATGATCGTTCCGGCAGCCACTCTCCTGATAGTAGCCTTCATAGAAATCACCGAAATTGAAGCCGGCGGTCACGTGGAGGCTTCCATTGGGGGCACCGCCACTACTTTCCTGGTATTCTTGCTGGTGATGACTATCCACAGAGCTAACGCTGCCGCAGCTACTACCCCTGGACCGCGGCGGCTGCGGATAGATTTCTTGGTGATGCCAATTACCACGTGGATTCGATTCCGGGCTGCTCGCCGATCCGTAGCCCTCGGAGTCCAGGAGGTCGTATTGCTGGAAGGCCACGTAGGAGGTCATCCTCATGTGTGCACGTGTCGGACGATTGATCCTTGGCTACTGGCAATCTTATATCATAACGTGTTTCTGGTTGCGAAAACTCTCAACCAATTGTCATCGCCTTCACTGTAGAATTTTGCGATGACTGACCGATCGATCGATGCCGATGCAAATCTCGCTAAGAATGATCTAAAGATCGAATTCAAAATGCAAGATGTAATGATTTTTTTCGGGAATGTTTGAAGTTACGTCCGTCAGCTTTTCAGGCTACCGTCTGAGGATCTTCACCGAGTATGCTTCGTGTACGGAAGCGTTCCGTAAACTGCCTTTACCTGCCGATCTCGTGGTCTGGACCATGCCGCCCGGTTTTCTTGGGGCCTACTGGTGGGGAGAACGTCGAGACGGAGTCCTGGGCCCACGTGGAAGGGGATCTTCTGAAGAATGGAAGGGGTCCACTGGGAAGTGGGCATCTCTTTGTAGAAGCCGCGCGACCAGACACGCCCCCCGTCTTCCTTCGTCTTCTCTTCGCTGGGGGCTCCTCTTCGGGCCCTCTAAGGAGTCAAAAGGCGATCGGAGCTCGAAAAAAGAAAAGCCTGATCGTGTGGCACGCACCGACCGGGCGCCGCGTTCTTGACATTGGAGATCCGCGGCCGCCGGCCGTCGAGCTGCGATCTCGCGTCCCCCGTGTTCTCTTCTTGCACTAATTGGATTTTATTTCTCCCCTTTCTTGTACAATACCATCGTGACATTCTAATTTCTCCTAGAGAAAAGCAGCGTATTATGACTTCTATTTAATATTATGCATTTCACTTTAATTTTGTTCCTATTGGTACTATTATCTTTGCTGTAATTAATAAGGATAGTAATTAGTCACTAAGGAAGATTAAGAGAAAGAAATGTAAAATTTTTTTGCATTATATGTAATGTCGAACTGACTCCCGTGACATTTTTAACTGACAATATATCATATGTACAATAAACGCAGGTGTTATATTAATGGATATGTGGCACGTATATGGAATACAATACATTTCGCAAGATAACAGCAAAAATAATTTCCTTGCGAAACTTTCCAGGTCGTTGATGTCAAACATGAACCAGGGAAAGCATTTGGCACGTCTAAAACCCATTAACACTCACCTGGAAATGATTTATAAATGGTATTAGTAAAACTTTCTTGATATGAGTCCTTATTGAATTACGCTGATGCGCATAAAAATGGATGCATCTAACTGACACTAATTGGTAGCGCAACCATTCCGCTAAAACGTAGTATTGTGGTGCGAGGAAAGGATACCGCATAGAAATTAACGAGTGTTGACTAGAATTATTAATAGTATTAAAACAGTTTAACCATCGCTGAGTGTAAAATACTTTAGTCTTAAAATAGATCGTGACATAACTCGCTGTGTCATTGTAGGTGTATGTTGGCAAAATATTTTCTCAAACGAATGACGGAACTTTAATTGGCCCCGTGTTTCCTTATTTACCTGAAGCCGTCAGCTCCTACTTTTTCTGCAAGGCCCGTTGCCGTACTTTACGAGACTTTAAACACGATGGGGCTGGAAAGTGTGGACAACTCTGATCATTTTATGAGATTTCTGAAACCCATATGCTTCTTATAAATTTCCTTTGAACTAGTGATCAGAATGAAAAGCTTTGAGGGTGAGCTTGCGAAAATCTGGGAGTTCGTGATTTATCGTATAGGTACTGTTAGAACCGTTCTTAAATTTCACTTTAACTTTTACATTAATGAATGAAATTTAAATTCTATGTAACTAAAAAGTCTATTAATGTATATAATATTAACGAGATTTAAGTTTTGTAAAATAATTGAAAAATTAAGTGTATTGAAATTTTTAATACTTTACTAGAATTTAAATTTCATTCATCAATATGAATGACATTTTAATTAACCGTAATTGAAATAACCATATTATATGTCAATGAAATATAAGCTTTTAATAACTTAAAAGATAAGGGTTGATTGATATTAATAGTCTTTTCACAGTTACCGAGAATTTAAATTATATTCATCAGTATGTATTAAAAGTTAACAAAAATTTAAGAACATTTTTAACAATAATACTTTAAAGCAAATATTGTGAGACATGCTTTAATCATTATTAGCGTTAATCAAATTTGACAAAATCAATAAGGTTCACGAGATTGTTAATTTTCAGCGAGGAGTTTTGTAAGGCATGTTTACGTGTTTGATAAATAATATAAAGTAAATGCATAACATGAATGACGTCTTTTGACGTCTTCGATTTCGCAATTATCGATAATCAGACTAGGTATATTGTAACGCACTTTAGTATGTTTATAACACTGATTAAACGCACTGTGTCAAATGCATACCACAGGTAGTGTTACAATAACATCTTTATTGACAATTCCTATTCGAAGTGTCTATTTTTGTGACATTGATGTGTAGTCACAATGCTTGATATTTCGTTTAGAGCCGAGATCGATCTTGGATCGCCATAATGCAATAAGCAAACTCGTATATGCAGACTCGTATATGCTAATGACTACGTCAATAATCGATTTATGTTTCGGCTTTATTTAAAACCGTGATATAATACAAATTACAAATTTGTTATACTCTATATCGCGACGCTTAAATAAATATAAGAAAGTACACAGTTAAAAATTTCATATATTTGAAATTTAATATATTTACACAATTTGAACTTAATTTTATGACATTACATTAAATTTAATATATTTATAACTGAAAAGTATATTTGTGTACATGTACATAAAATTTAATGTATTTTTCATGAAAATTTATGAAATTTAATGTACTTTTATAAAATTTTATGAAGTGTTAAATTTCATAAACTTAATATACACGTTCATTACGTTTAAGTAACTACTTAATTAAATCATTCATTACTTTTAATTTTGTTCGTAACCAGGAGCTTTATTTATTACACATGAAGAAAGCTCGTGCTTACATTTCTAACAGTGTATGTATTACTTAACCCGTCCGTTTTTTTAAGAAAAAACAGAGCTCTATTCCTCCACTCTTTCCGAAAGAGAAACTCGGGTACGGAGGCTCTCGTAGGCGTATCTCCATTCGTTTTCCTTCGTTTGTCGGGAATTTGAAATCATTCTCGCAAAAGGCGGCGGCCTCAAGAAGTTCATTATCCTCCACTAATACACACCAAATGAGCCGATCGCGCTCGTTCGGCCCACAGAGGAAAAGGAACGTTCGCGTCCCGATGAATCCGAAGGGTTTACGCCCACTGGCGGATTTTAATTTACTAAAAACGCTCTTTGCGGCTTGCGCAACAAGCTGTGAATCTTGTTAGATTAGCTTCCAATCCTAACATTAATTTCTTAAGATTGTAAACTTGATAGGTAGTCTAATTTCTTCAATAAGGCGACACAAATCGAGAAGAAAATTAGTTTGTATATCTTAATTGTCAAACACAATCATTAATATAATTAATTATTATCCGATATATGAATTGTTATATTTTTGAACAAGAACACACAGAAAAAACGATTTTGCAGAAGTATCTATAAATTTAGTAGTAAACAAAGTTTAGGTAAATAATTATGTATAAAATTCAAGCATTTGTTGCAAAAAAGTTTTGACATTCTAGCAATCAGTTTATCTAACATCTTACATAATTGTTTTTATCGTTCAATAAAATTATTTTCAAATCTGTATTTAAATCTGTATTTAGTTAAATTTTTAAATACTTTAGCAAATTATTCTTTTCGTATAGATAGCATAGCTTGAAATACGCGCGAGAACGGAAATAAATCACAAAAATGATTCTCATTATTAAAAATGCGAGTACATTAAAATAATAATAACATTTACAAAATCGTATAATTACACGAAAAGAACGATTTTGCATCTAAAAATTAAGCTAGATAGAGAGATCTGAAAAGAATTTTGTTGGATTAAAACAATTGCATAGGACAGTTAGTCAAAACTTTTTACAGCATTGCTCATCACGTTTGAGATTTTTATGTAATTAGTTTGATTACCCAACAAAATTATTTTTAGATTGATATCTAGCTAAATGTTTAGATACTTCAGCGAAATCATTTTTTTCGTGTACTTACATTCACTATTCATACGGTGAATAGATCTTAGCCATAAGGTGAGGTCCTCGCAATCGAGCTGTACCATTACGTAATTATATAACAAAGACTAATGAGAGTCCCGATGATTTCGCGTCCAACAAAACCGTGCGTGATTGCGCTGGTCGCAGGATCATCAATCGATCCATCGACACCATCGCGTTGTCCATCAGCGCGATATTAACGTCTCCTGCGAGGTAGGCGACAAATACATGCGTCGGAGACGTTAATCTCAGGTGTATGTGAGGCTCGTGTGATCTAGAGACTTATTTATAGATCTTTGCACCACAGATAGAGTCAGGATCGGACCGAGTGGAAAAGATGCGAGGAGGATCTAATCTTATTTTTTTAGACGAATTGTCGATATCGCGTGTGCAACGCGGGCGAAACATACTGGATAAAATTCTTTTCAATTGTTTTCACAACAGCGTAATCGTTCTTCCTTCCTTCTCCTTGTCGTGGATAATAAAATCTCTCATCTTTCTCATCCGATCCTGGATCGATTCGCCGCACAGGCTGATGCGGTGGCGGCGGTGGTGGCAGCGGCTGCGGCTAATAACAAATTTATTGCGGCCGATGAAGTGCATAAATTGATTATTACTAGCCGGCAACGCATCTCGCTGCTGTGAGTTCCAGTTCAGACAATCACCGATGATTTACAACATAATGGCGCGCGTTTGACTGACGCGGGCTTACTCGCGCGACTATTCGCGCGTACACGCGGCTTGATGCGTTTGCGGCATCGACTACATGCGTACGGTTACCCGCCTGCGGTCGCAAGGTACAACCTCGATTCCGAAGATGCACACGGTTTTCTCCGCTCCCGGACCCTGAAGATGTAACGTCGTTGTCGTTTGCACAAGAATATGTCTAGAATGACTTATAATTTGTTCAGAAATGATCCCTTCGATGCGCTATGAAATCGAATATTTATCAAAGAGGAAAAGTCGCATACCCGCAGAAAAAAAGATTAGCCAATGCAGCTAAAATATAATTATAGTAATTAAAATGTCCTTAATAATAGGGACAGCTAATGTTGTTGTCAAAGCTCAATTTATTATCTATTAAAATTTACGTGCTGCAATGAAAAATAATCTCTGCTAAATGGCAATCGGCACCCAGAAACAATTGCGAATGAAATGTTCGATTACAGCTAAGATAGTGAGGAATAGTCACTTACTTAGCTACTCATGTTAAATATTTTAATTTTAATTTTAACTAATAAAGTTGGATGTCAGTAGCAAATATATTTTATCTTCAATAGCCAACTTTTAGTCGTAACAGCAAGGTTTGAACAACTGATATTTAATTAATATTAAATCCTTTTTTTGCGTGTACCGTCACACACTAAAAAAAAAATTTACTAAAGCTTAATACATATTTCTTTAATAATACTAGCAATAAACATTTATTTATACTAAATAAATATTTACTCAATAAGAAAATGATAATTAATAAAATTTATAGTTAAATAAAATTAATAATTTCTGTATCAAATAAATATATGTTTACATTTAATAAGTATTAGAACTATTCAAATAAATATTTATTAAGATTTAATATTTTCTTTTTCAGTGTAAGACGATGATATAGAGCTTTTTTTAATCCTGCAATTTCGAGTTTTTGATCAATTTTGAATAAACTTTCATATCTGTCTTCTTCATTAATTCTGCAATCATATTTTTACTCTCTTCGTTTGTAATTAGTTTCGTACTGTTCTAAACTTCCAAAAAATATGGAGAAACTTAGAGCTATTTTTTAACATCTGTATTACATAGTTATTAGTTTCTTAATAAGATATTTTAAGAAAAAGACCAAACTTCATCCTTTCTTGTATTTCGAAGAAATTTGAGAGTGAAATTTCGCTTGTGCCTAAAAAGACCCAGATTATACAGAGAGATTAATGTTTTCTATTCCTTATTTTATAAAATTTGTTTCGATCGATTATATTGTTTGTATTAATCGATTTTTTTCATCTTTATTAATGCTTCTAACAGTGTTCATTGTCTGGCCGGTTAATCATATAATGGCCGGGGGTCATTTGATTTTCTAAATAGTCCAAGAGCTCGATTCCTTCATCCAAACATGATCCTCGTACAAACTAGAGATTTATGACCAACCAAGACCCTTAATTAGAATCACACCCAAGGTGTCCTAATTACAGGTTAGACCTGGCGCTTGCCCGAACTTCTTAAAGCTGTGCCCTCGGCGCAAAACGGTGCGAATCGCGCCAATTTCAAGCTGTTTACTGACAGCTCGTTAATTGTAGGAAAAACGGGCGGCAGTCGATGGGCGGTGAACATTTTCAAATTTACATCTGATTAACTGGGGTTTTTCCGAGGAATGCCAGCTACACTCTCTGTTCTTCTTTATCATTCTTTTTTTGTCAGAAAAAATATTTTGTACATATTCGTACATAAAAAATATATTTACGATGTTGTTATTGCTATTAGCTCTTCTTGTATATACGTGTATGCGTGCTTGCGTTGTGTATGCATGAAAAAAAATACTACATAAATTATATACAGCTGTCCAATGTATCTATCTATTAAGAAAGTAATTTCTCTTTAATTATGCGCGATCTATAGTCTAACACAGTCGAGAAATTCACATCTCCCGGCGTCCTAAATCTCCGCGATAATTTTTCCACGCGGATGTAGCACGCGGGTACATAAGTTTTAGGCTGATAAACGTGCTGTAAAAATGATTTACGTCGGAGTATCGACGCCACTTCCTGTTGCCTGTCCATCCATAATATACGATCGATTAAGCTCGCGAAATTTTCCTTCTTCCTTTTTTCCTCAATCACATCGCGTCGCGTTGCTGCTTGAACACTTGCGACCTGGCTTTACTCATTAAAACGATCTTTCGCAAAAATCCAACTGACGAGGTCGTATCCTTAGGTCGTTATAGGTAGCTCTGTCAAGAGATGAATTAAGAGATAGCTTTTTTATAATTTATTGATCGATTAACAGATTATTATTGCTACACAAACTATCACGCGATGGTTTGTGCAGTAATAATATCTTACTATAGCGATCATTTTTAACGGAGAATTTCATAAGAATTTTATTGGACCATACTTGTGGAAACTTAACAAATAGAAAATAGGAAATAAAAGCCCATAATGCTCGAAGTTTTAATGCTT